>NW_007729669.1:121233-128475 GCF_000696425.1 Galeopterus variegatus
CTAAAAGCCAGAAAAGAATGGGTTGATATATTCAAAATACTAAAGGACAAAAATTGCCAGCTAAGAACACTTCACTTTGGCTATCCTTCCGAAATGAAGAACAAGTAGTATATTTCTCAGACAAACAAAAACTGTGAAATGAAGGACAAGTAGTATATTTCTCAGACAAACAAGAACTGCGGGAGTTCACCACCACTGACCAGCCATACAAGAAATTCTCAAGGGAGTACTGGGTTTGATACCTGAAAAACAGCTATCACTGCCATGAATACTCAAGAAAGAATAAAACCTACAAGTAAAACAAAAATGTTAACAATAAAGAGAGAAAATAGTTTATACACCACCCCAAGAAACCAGCAAACACAGAAGACATACAGAAAATCAGAAAGAAAGGAACAAAAGGTAAAACATCTGAACAAAAATCAATAAAATTCTAGGAGTAAATCAACAACCTTCAATAATAACCTGGATGTAAAAGGATTAAATTCCCCACTCAAAAGACACAGACTGACAGACTGGATTAAAAAGATGGACCCAACAATATGCTGCCTTCAAGAGACTCACTACACCTGTAAAAACACATGTACACTAAGAGTGAAAGGATGGAAAAAGGTATACCATGAAAATGAGCTTGAGTAGCTATTCTTATATCAGATAAAATAGACTTTAAACCAAAAACCATAAAAAGAGAAAAAGAAGGCCAGTATGTAATGATAAAAGGATCTATCCATCAAGAAGACATAACAGTCATAAGTATATACACTCCCAGTGTCTGAGCAGCCAGATTTATAAAGCAAACATTATTAGATCTAAAGAATGAGATAGACACTAACTCCATAATATCAGGCGACCTGGACACCTCATTCTCAACACTGGACAGAACATATAGGCAAAAAATCAATAGAGAAACATAAGATATAAATAACACGTTAGACCAATTCGACTGAATCTGATTAAATTAGACCAATCTGGACACATAAAAACTACAAAAACTGAGCCAAGAAAATATAGAAAATCTGAACAGACCAATAACAATAAAAGAGATTAAAGCTATTATCAGAAGTCTCCCAACAAACAAAAGCCCAGGACCAGATGCCTCCACTGCAGAGTTCTACCAAACCTCCAAGAGGAATTGATACCAATTCTTTACAAACTATTCCAAAGACTGAAACAGAGGCCATTCTCCCAAACTCATTCAATGAGGCAAACATCACCCTGATACCAAAACCAGACAAAAATACATCAAAAATAGAAAACAACAGGCCAATATCCTTAATGAATATAGATGCAAACATCCTCAATAAAATAGTAGCTAACAGAATACAGCAAAACATACTCAAAATTATACACCATGATCAAGTAGGATTCATCCCAGGGGTGCAAGTTTGGTTCAACACATGCAAATCAATAAACATGAAACATTGCATCAATAAAAGCAAAGACAAAAACCATATAATCATCTCCATAGACACTGAAAAAGCATTTGACAAAACTCAACACTCATTTATGATAAAGACTCTCTACAAGTTAGATATACATGGAAAGTATCTCAACAAAACTGAAGCCATATATGATAAGCCCACTGCCAATATCGTCCTGAATGGGGAAAAGCTGAAAGCTTTCCACTCAAGAACAGGAACTAGATGAAGATGCCCACTCTCACCACTCCTATTCAATATATTGTTGGAAGCATTAGCCAAAGCAATCAGAGAAGAGAAGAAAATAAAGGGCATCCAGATTGGAAAGATAAAGTTAAACTGTCCCTGTTTGCACACGATATGATCCTGTATATTGAACAGCCTAAAGCCTCTACAAAAACACTCTTAGAGTTGATAAATGATTTCAGCAAAGTTTCAGGATAGAAAGTCAACACACAAAAATCAGTAGCATTTCTATTCTCCAACAGTGAACATGCAGAAGAAGAAATAGCTACCAAAAAATAAAATACTTAGGAATGAAGATAACCAAGGATAAAAAATCTCTATGAAGAGAAGTACAAACTACTGTTGAGAGAAATTAAAGAAGACACAAGGAGATAGGAAGATATCCCATGCTCTTAGATTGGAAGATTTAACATTGTGAAAATGTCCATATTACTCAGAGTGATCAACAGATTCAATGCAATCCCCATCAAAATTCCAATGACATTTTTCTCAGAGATGGAAAAAAACTATCCAGACATTTATATAGAATAACAAAAGACCATGCATAGCCAAAGCAATCCTGAGCAAAAAAAAAAATAAATAAAAATAAAGCTGGAGGCATAATGCTACCTGACTTTAAACTATACTACAAAGCTTCAATAACCAAAACAGCATGGTACTGGCATAAAAACGGACACATTGATCAATGGGATAGAATAGAGAACCCAGAAATCAATCCATACACCTACAGCCATCTGATATTTGAAAAAGGCACTAGGTCTACACACTGTGGAAGAGACTGCCTCTTCAGGAAATAGTGGTGGGAAAACTGGATATTCATATGTAGGAGAATGAAACTAGACTTATACCTCTTACCATATACCCAAATCAACTCAAAATGGATTAAAGAATTAAATATGCATCTTGAAACAATAAAACTCCTTAAAGAAAACATAGTGGAAACACTCCAAGAAGTAGGAGTGGGTACAAACTTCATGAACATGACACCAAAAGCACAGGCAACCAAAGGAAAAATAAACAAATGTGATTATGTCAAACGAAAAAGCTTCTGCACAGCAAAAGAAACAATCAACAGAGTGAAAAGACAACCAACAGAGTGGGAGAAAATATTTGCAAAATATACATCTGACAAAGGATTAGTATCCAGAATCTATAAGGAACTCAAACAACTTTACAGAAAAATAACAAATAACCCAATTAAAAAATGGCCAAAGGAGATGAACAGGCATTTCTCAAAGGAAGATATATGAATGGCCAACAGACACATGAAAAAATGCTTAACATCACTCACCATTGCAAATCAAAACCTCTTTGAGATACCATCTCACTCCAGTTAGGATGGCTAATATCCAAAAGACTGAGAATGATAAGTTCTGGTGAGGTAGCAGAGAAAAAGGAACTCTCATACACTGTTAGTGGGACTGCATAATGGTGCAGCCTTTACGGAAAATGATACGGAGGTTCCTCAAACTATTACAGATAGATCTACCATATGACCTAGCTATTCCACTGCTGGGAATATACCCAGAGGAATGGAAATCATCACAGTGAACGGATACCTGTACTCCCATGTTTATTGCAGCTCTATTTACAATAGCTAAGTGTTGGAACCAGCCCAACTGTCCATCATCAGATGGGTGGATAAGGAAACTGTGATATATCTACACAATGGAATGCTACTTTGCTATGAAAAAGAATGAAATACCACCATTTGCAACAATGTGGATGGACTTAGAGAAAATTATATTAAGTGAAACAAGTCAGGCACAGAAAACGAAATACTACATGTTCTCACTTATTTATGGGAGCTAAAAGTAAATAAATAAATATACAAACAAATAAAGTGTGGTGTGTTGGCGGGAAGAAGACACAACAATCACAACAATTCCTTGAACTTGTCAAGACAAGTGAACAGATATGATGTCATAGGGAGGGGAGGGAAGAGGGTAAGAGGATCTGGTAAAGAGATAC
The DNA here is from genome assembly GCF_000696425.1 of Galeopterus variegatus. Lineage (NCBI taxonomy): Eukaryota > Metazoa > Chordata > Mammalia > Dermoptera > Cynocephalidae > Galeopterus > Galeopterus variegatus. Next base: position 124,869 of record NW_007729669.1, read on the forward strand.
AAAAATTAACTACAATGTATACTGAGAATTTAAAATAAATTTTAAAAAGTACATTAGTTTTAATTACCTATTCTTATTTTTCCTAAAAGTAAGATCATTTTTCTGCTTTTTATAACACTGTCATTTTATACATAGGTGATGTGAATAACCACTTTCAATAAGTTAGTACATCAGTGATATCTTCCTATAGCTTTTTCCTAAATCTTTTTTTTGTAAGCAAATATTCACATACATGTCCATATACATACAGGTTTTTCTTTCTTTTTTTAAAAAAATAAAATGAGACAATATATATCCTGCTTCGCAACTTTTTTTATATCACAAATAGTGTAGGTACAAATGAATGTCTAATGTCTGTATTACATTCCCTTGTGTGAGAATGCTATAATCTATCTTGCTGTTACCCTATGGTGGCTGTCTCACATTGTCTCACTTATTAGCCATAGAGCACTGAACTTTCTCGTACTTAGGTTTTTGCACAACTATTTTAGTATATCTGTGTACTAGATTTGTAGATGTAAGATTGATGGTCCAAAGCAAGATGTATTGTCATAGTCCTAGTGATTTATACCAATAACAAGAACAAAATTTGTTAACTTAGGCAGAAAAAATACTTCATCATAAGACTAAAGCGTAGTTCAGAGCATCCTCACGAATTACAGAGAACCATGCATAGAAAAAAGTCAGAAAGCCAGGAAAGGCAAGGAACAGCTAATGGAGCAAAAGTCTTGCACATCTTTTGAGACTCAAATAATGTGCATTTCATTATCACTTTGAACATAAAATGTTACCAATACTAGGGCTAAATGACAATGAACAACCTTCACTATAGCCCTGGACTTTTAACCCCATCACTGCCACCACAAATGACCTCTCACTGTCACTACATATTGTGTCAACTCTCTCAGGGTTCAAATTCCTGGGCAGAATCTTCAAACTGTCTAAAGCTCATGCAGATAGAGAAATCCTAAGCAGATTGCTCAAAGAATACGCACATTTTCAATTTCCATAAATACCATCGAATTCTATTACAAATGAATTGCACCAATTATCATTCCCATCTACAGTATACTTTTCTTATTAAGCAATGAAAATGATCAATTTTTAAAATACCGCCAATGAGACAAAAAGTAAAACTTATCATTTTGCAATTTTGATCATTTACTAAGGTAAATGTCTTTAAATTTATTTAAAAATACTAAGCTTTCTGGGCCGGCCCGGTGGCGCACTGCTACAGTGCGCCGCTTGGGAAATGCGGCGGCGCTCCCGCCGAGGGTTCGGATCCCACATACAGACCGGCCGCTCACTGGCTGAGCGGGGTAACACCGAGGGCTGCGATCCCGTAGCCGGTCCCTGTCCGGCGCGGGCGTGACACTGAGGGTTGCGATCCGTTGCCGGTCACGAAAAAAGACAAAAAGGAAAAAATAAATAAATAAATAATAATAATAAAAAAATTAAAATACTAAGCTTTCTGATAATAAATTTAGCATATTTCTATATTTATTTGCCATTTTCCTTTTTAATTTTAGGGCTATTTTTATACTAAGGGTATTAAATCTGTATTTAATTTAATGGAGTGAGTATTTTTTTGAATTCTGTTTGATTCTTGATAATCTCATCCAATATATTTTCTATCCTTTAGTTTTGTGTGATTTTAAAAGTTGTAAATGTGCATAGTATTTAATACAAAATGCAATGATTATAAATTGTTTATATGACAGAATCTAGGAGCAAGAAGCCTCTGTCAGGTCCCCAGAGGCCAGGAAATTAATACCCATGGGTAATTAGACCACTGTAAAATCCATCAGTAAGACTAACATTTCTAAATTGTCCTGTTGAATGTCATGAAACACTATTAAATATCTTTTTCCTAAATTAAAAATACGCTGTTATTATACCATTAGGTTGATTAACAAGTCTTTGAAGGAAGCGAGGGTCTTTTTCTTAAAGTCACCTTTATATTTATTATCTCTCTTAAATTCTGTGCACTTAAGCACATAATCCCACTTGCCCATTTGCATAATCCATATTCGCTCAACAATACTTGCGAAGCAGTTCCTTTGTTCTGAGCACTGTTCTAAGCACTGGGGATACAACATTGAACAAAGCAGTCAGCCTACTCTCATGGGGCTACGTTTTATGGGGTGAACCCTCACAAAAAAACAAAAATGAATAAATATGTAAGTACATACATATAGGCTTAAGTGCTGTAAAGAATGGTAAAACAAGGAAAAGTGGAAAGAGACAGCTAAAGAGATGTGAGAGTTGCTGTATGCAGAGTGGCTAGGGAGGGCTTGCTGAGAAGGTGATTTTTAAACAGAGACCTGAAAGAAATGAGGGGTGAGTCTTTGGGGGGAAGGCACTTGCTGGCAGAGAGTGGTGAGTGTCAAGGCACTGGAGCAGGGCCGTGCATAAACGTAGAAATTGGGCAGCTGCATATTTCCTGCTTTTAATCTTTAAACCCGGTGCTGATATTAATGAATGCTCTTGACCCTTGAGCTCTTGCTATTTGGAGTCATTTTGCATCATGTAAGTATATCCCAGTCTTTCTGATATAGTTTGAATTTTGTCATGGGATTTGTTACCTGTGCATTTGTCTTTGTACTGCTATACCAAAATATCTGAGACTGGGTAATTTATGAAAAACAGAAATTTATTTTCTCACTGTTCTGGAGGCTGGAAGTCCAAGATCAAGGCTTGGAAGAGGAAGCCTTTTATAAAGGCTTTAATTCCATTCACTAGGGAGGAGCCCTCATGGCCAAATCACCTCTTAAAGGCCCCACCTCTTAATAGTATCAAATTTTAAGTGAATTTTGAGAGGACACATTCAAAAACATGGCAGCATTTATACAGTCCGAGTTAGAGTGCATTTTAATTGACTGTACCAGATAATTCATCTTATTTTGTGTGACTTTTCCCTTCCCAGGAAAACTCGTTGGATTATCCAGCTGACAGAAGAATGACCATAAACAAGAAACACCATGAAACAAGTATCTTGAACAAAGATGTAATCTGAAATGCACAAGAGCCAACCTGTTCTGGTCCCTGCTGTGGCATGCAGGGACATTTTCTCACTAAAAGACCTGAAAAAGAGTTTGAAATATCTCTTCTTGAGGTGCTTTCATCACATCCTTTCTTTTTCTCACTTTAACTGATGCATGTTTTTAAAACAATCACACTTCTCAGATGGTTTGCTGGCGTGTGATTCGTCTCCGTCAACTGTGTGTTACTGCTGCATCCAACTTAGTGGCTGGATTGAGAACACTAAGGTCTAACATGGTGACCTGACTTCCTATTTGGGTAAAGACTTTCAACTTGTTCTTCTTTTACTACTTGAAAGGGGAGCATTCTAAAATAAATACTCCCATTTGCAACAACATGGATGGACCTTGAAAGAATAATATTAAGTGAAACGAGTCAGGCAGTGAAAAAGAAATACCACATGTTTTCACTTATTGGAGGGAGCTAAAGGTGAATGAATCAATTCACACACATACATACACACACGCACACACACACACACACACACTCTCACACACACTCACACAAAAACCAAACAAACAGCAACAACAACAACATCAACAACAACAACAACAACAACAACAAC
>NW_007729669.1:129245-135131 GCF_000696425.1 Galeopterus variegatus
AAAAAAAAAAAAAAAAAAAAAAAAAAAAAAAAAAAAAAAAAAAAAAAAAAAAAAAAAAAAAGGGGCCCGGGGGGGGGGGGGAGAGGAAGATTTAACAACCTCAACTTTTTTTTTTTTTTTTTTTTTTAAGCTCTTACAACGAGAAAATGGAGGGGACACATCTGGGTGGGAGGGGGGAGAGGGAGGAGGGAGGGAGGTCTTGGTGATGGGACACAATAACTAACTACATTGTATATTGACAAAATAAAAAAAATTTAAAAAAAATAATAAAATAAAATAAAAGTGCTACAGGGCAGGATTTTCTCCTCCATGGAGGTGGTTGTTAGCTCTAGTACTCCTCCAATACTGACAATCGTTTTATCAGAAACTTACATGCGGGAAGCTCGAGCTTCCCTAGTGGTTTCAGGGCAAGAGTGTGTGGGAACGTTATTGTCAGGATGGGAGCTGTAGTTTTCAGGTGGGTCCCCCTACTTTACAAGGAAAACATATTTCTTCCAGCTTATGCGATACGACAATCGTTTTATCAGAAACTTACATGCGGGAAGCTCGAGCTTCCCTAGTGGTTTCAGGGCGAGAGTGTGTGGGAACGTTATTGTCAGGATGGGAGCTGTAGTTTTCAGGTGGGTCCTCCTACTTTACAAGGAAAACATATTTCTTCCAGCTTATGCGATATATTGAGGTGCCTTCACTGCCAAGCTCTTCAGTTCTTCCATCATTGGATTGTTGCTAAGTTTTCCCAATGTCATTTATTCACGTCTTCCTTACTGGGTGGCTTTTATTAGCTGGTATTTCTGGGAAGTAGATGCCCACAGATGTATCTTAGAGGAACTATTTTATTTATCCAATTTGCTTGTTTTGGAACCTGTGAAAATCAATGAGGTGGTGATTTGTTATTGCTCTCAGCATTCACTGAAATCACTGGGTTACACATTTGAATTCCTGGTTAGTCATTTTTCAATAATTATGTTAGTATTTAATTTTGTGGACTTCAAGAACAAAGATTTGAAATTTTATGTCCTGTATACACTGCTGTGGATTGAATGTCCACCTAAACCCATTGAAATTTAATTCCCACTGAAACAGAGATAGGAGGGTGGGAAATCCAATTATGGTATTTGAAAGGGGGGTCTTTGAAGGGTGATTATACTGTGAGGACGATACCCTTATGAATGGATTGATCCATTGTTGCTTTAAAAGGAGAGCAACTGAGGAGGTTAGCTCTCTTTTGCTTACTTGTTATTGCCATGTGATGCCCTGTGTCACTGTAGAGAGTCATCACCAAGAACAAGGCCTTCACCAGATGTGATCACTGGACTGTCAGTTTGCCAGCCTCTGAAATTGTAAGCAGTAAATATTGTTTCTTTACAAATTACCCAGTCTCAGGTATTTCTGTTATAAGCAATAGAAACGGGCTAATACGTATGCTATAAAAGGTATTTCTAAAAGAACTTTCCTTTGGGTTTCTGCTCTATATTTTTTTCATCTATCCTACCAGCTAGGCTACAACTTTTTGGTACATGCTTTTATTCAGGATATATCATTTACTAGCACGTTTGGTGGGGGTGAAGGGGGCATTTCATAAACACAGCACCTCATATTTCAAATATATAGATGCAGCATTTATGTAAAGCCATTTAGAAGTCATGTATTAAAAGCTATATAAAGTTATTTAGGACTTGGGTATCAATTAGCCTGGTGCATACCTATAGATTTCAAACTTGTGCCACATCCAAATCCCACATTTTGATTCTATTTCATTAGGAAAATATTTGGGGTTTTCAGATCTTAGTGAAATGCATTTATTTGCACATAAATTGCATAAATGCAAAAAAATCATGAAATCAGAATAAATTGCAGAGCAGTCCCCTGTGTTCTTTGATTTTTCCATGTAGAAATCCTGTTTTTTGAATTTTCCATGTAGACATCCCCTTTACAGAATCTTGTAAATAACTGTGTGTGTGTGTGTGTTTCGTTTAGTAACATCTTGTTCTCCACTGGAGGCTTCAGAAATTTTATAACTACTACTTTGATTTTGTGTTCTGTACTTCTAGTGCCTAGTGCCTCAGTCTTATCAACTCCCTGTAGCTGCTTCTGCCCACAGGTCTATAGTTGGTGTTAAGAACTGTGTCCTCTTCCTGTAGATGGCCCTATTTATCTCTGTGCAACGGCTGAAGCCAGGAGCCACAGCTATTCCAAGATGGGCCCACAGTGGGGCTGTTGTTTCCACCTGTATATTGTGCAAACTTACTATTCTTCATTTGACGTTATCATGAGTATCTCCTATGTCATTTAAATTGTATAAATGTCATTCTTTATGACACTTTAAAACATTTTCTAAATACAAATGTAAAAAATGCTCAAGGCAAACAACTTGATAGAATTAAAAAGAGCAAGAAAAGTAACACAAACCATCTACTCCTAACCCTGCAGTATATATTCTTCCAGTACTTTCCTCTGTCATATTTTTCATGTCTTTTGTGAGCTCTTTTATTTTCCACTTTGCATTCAATATGAACATTTTCCATGTGAATAGATATTTTTTCACTATGATTAGTTTTAATAGGTGGATTTCAGCACAGGATTCTATCATATATATTCAACATGACTTTATTAATGATCAAGTCCCGGAATTTAGATTATTTTTTGACAAAGTGGATTATTATCCTTATATCTATAGATTTTAAGAAAATTGCCTTTTTATTATACTGCTGGGTCCAATGAATGCGAATGACATTTTAAGGTATTTAAGATAATTTTCCAAATAGTGCTGTAAACAGGCTGTTACAATATACAGTCTATCAACAATACATGAGGGTGCTTACTTTCACATCTTTGCTGCTCAGTAGAATACTCAAAGAATTATAATTCTTTGTGAATTATTTCCCAAGACAAAAAAATAAATATCTTCACTTATTTTTGCAGTAAAATACTCACATATAACTCTGCATTTAGGTTGGATACCTAACAATTTAACATAGAGTGGGGTTAATGTTTACAAGAAAGAGCCTTCTTGCAAATGCAGATTTCCACTTTTTTTCCCCCTCTTCCACAATACATGCTTTTTTTATGGTTTTGAAAAATATTATTAGGAGGTTTTAGCTAAAATTGTTCTATGTAGTTGTTCGGTGATGGATTTAATAAAATGTTGACAAACATCATGCTGAGGTAACATTTATAATATACAGTATCATTTGAGATTTTATACTTTAGAGTATTTTAATTGTACCAGAATTATAAAAAAATTGAATGTTAGAATATGAAATAGGTGATTTTTAGCACAATAATAACATTTATAAAGAACAGTAAATTTAAAGAATCAATTAGAATTTCTATGTATAAAAGTATTTAAAGAAAATTTATGTAAAGTCATTCAAAAAGTGCACATTCAAAATTCATTTGGATATGTATCATACCTTGTCAGTATCTGCCACTTATTATTCAGAAAACTTGCTTTCTCTGTATTCACAGTCTTTTCCATGTAATATTAAGATTTTGCATTTTCTGATATTTTCAATGGTTAGGTAAAAACCATATGTGATCATCCACAAGTTTTTATTTTTGTCACTTAAACCTACATGCTGAAAACAATTCATCACAGCTTATACAGAGTTTACAATTCAGTTCATATGTATGAAAATAACTTACTACCTTTCTCAGTCAAGCTTTTCCTTTGAGACCAGTGTTAACCCAATTCCTAATAAGGAATCTGCTCTGCACATTTACAGGGAAAAAAAGGCATGAGTTTCCTTGGCAACTGGAGCCATGTGCAATCTCTCAGAACAGCTCCTCCTACACTCAAGTTTCCTAGGTAGCAAGCTGCATATATTTTATAAAGACAATGGGATAATGGGACAGATATTACCCTGTTCAACCCTGCATGCAAAAAGCTTCGGTGGAAGAGATGTATTTGCTACAATAACCAGCAATTTGAGGGAAAATATTAAATGCATAATGAGGTTGCTTCCTCTGTTTAATTCAAGATAAAAGATAATTCAAGGTCCACAATATTTTTGGTGTTCATCAAAAAACTTTTAGAGGTGAAAATAAATAATCACCTTCCATTCTACTTTACCCCCATCATCCTGCTATCAAATTAGATCATGCATATTTGCAGCTAAAGCTAAAGATGAGTTGCAGGTGAGCACGTTTAGGATATATAGCAGTTGCTTCACAGTATCCCAGAGCTCTGCCACTGAAGCAGAAAAACTAATCCTTTATATTACACGGATGAAAGAGATTCACTTTATCTGAAACTGACTGTAAAGTGTCACAAAAGCTTAAAACAACTAAACAAAACTTTTCTACGGATCTAGAAAATGTTAGGAGATAAAACATGGATGGCCTAAAGAAATAGATAATTTTATTGAAATTAAAAATTAAATGAGAAAACATTGAGGAAGTTGATTATATACAGCCAATATAATGTAAGTATATTTTTCTGTACATAGGAGTAGGTAGAACAAGTTAAGTGAATATGTTAATATGTTATGCAGATTCCTCTATTTTTCTAACATAAAACCACTCAGAAGAAATTAAATTAAAGAGCAGATGTGTATTATTATTAAATGTGGACAAAGCTAATACAAAATTTCTGGCTAATTAGGAATCTTTACAAGTCAGATACTGTTTTAAGATTACTTTTGAACCCATCTTCAATTTTTAATTTTATATAATAGGAACTCCTATTCTCTCACAAGGCAATTAAGTATAATTATCTATTGAGTTGCATACTAAGAAAAATATAGTTTATATGTAACTAATCAGCTCTGGAGCATTGTGAATTTTAAATTATGTGCAACTAGAGGAGTACAGATTACAATGTTTAAACCTGTTTTGCTGAACACTTAGAACATCTTCACAATTAAAACCTAAATGGGGGAATATCACAATATGCTTATTTTAATACACAACTTGCATAATAAATCATGGTATATTCTACATATGACTATTTTTTGAACCAAAAATTGGAATAAATTTTTCAATAAAAATTAGGAACAGGAATATTTTTATATAGCCTTAAAAAATATAATTATGTTTAGTTTCTCTCTCCCTGCACCCTTTCTGTTACACACACATTCTTTTCATTCAATCGGTTTTTTTAGATTAATTGAAATAGTATGTTTTCCCTTAGTGCATCATAGACCTTAGTTCAAGTCAACGTGTGTAACATTACATAGCTATTTTCAATAGACATGTTTTACTCTATTGTATGAATTTGACACAAGTTACTTAAAAATTCCTCCTCTGATGGATGATTCACTTAGTTCAATTGTACACGCACACATGTGCATACACACACAACAAGTTACTTAAAAATTCCTCCTCTGATGGATGATTCACTTAGTTCAATTGTACACGCACAGATGTGCATACACACACACTCTTTTATTTTTCCTTTAAATTTTTATTTTGTCAATATACAATGTGGTTGATTATTATGGCCCATCACCGAAACCTCCCTCCCTCCTCCCTCTCCCCCCTCGCACACAGGAATGTCCTTTCCGTTTGCTTGTTGTACACACTCCTGCTTTCTTTTACTTTTTGTGTGATTCCCAGAAGTGAAGGTTGCAGAAGTTGAGCATCAGTCTTGGAAAGTGATTTTGAGACTGTAATAATTGACTATCAATAATTTATGGCAGCACAGACTTCTTAAATTTGGAATTGCTAGTTTAGTAAAAGATAAAGTATGCTTAAAATACTCTATATACAGGGCCGGCCCGGTGGTGCACTGGATAGTGCGCCGCTTGGGAAGTGCAGCGGCGCTCCCTCCCGAGGGTTGGGATCCCATATACAGACCGGTTTCCGCTCACTGGCTGAGCGAGGCGCGGGAGCAACACCGAGGGTTGCAATCCCGTTGCCGGTCCCCGGTCCGGTACGGGGGCAACA
>NW_007729669.1:135311-144769 GCF_000696425.1 Galeopterus variegatus
AAAAAAAAAAAAAAAAAAAAAAAAAAAAAAAAAAAATACTCTATATACAGGTTTACTAGTTTCATTATGCAAATTTGCTGTTTGATTCAGCAGCATCCTTTTTTAATTCTGTTCTTATTTAAAGGTGCCTCTTCCTCAGAATTCTAAATTCAGTTTCCCTCTTCTATTTCCAAAAGGAAAAATACAACAACAATAAAAATAAATATTTACTAAGTTACTTAGTTATCTAGTAAGTTATCTAGTTAGTTTAGGTTTTAGAATGTCATAGGCACTATTTAAATATTTTCCTTGTGTTACAAAATCAATTATCGATTATTAATATCTATTACTTGAGGACGTAATTGCATTTTCAGTCTTCTTTTTTGAAACATAATTGAGTGTACATATCTGTGGCATACAGCATTGACTATCACTACTTGTGTGCAATATGTAATGCTCAAATCAGGATAATTAGTGTATTCAACATTACACAATATAATCACATTTTCTGGCCCTTTACCAATTTCTATTTAAACCCCCTTCCTCCTCCCCCTTTCCTGTCTCTGGAGGCCTCAGTTCTGTTCTCTCCTCTTGAAAGTTCAAAGAAATATTATGATTATTGTATTTTTCTTTCCTTCTTTATTTATTGTTTTAGCTGCCACTTATGAGTGAGAGCATGCAGTATTTCCCTTTATGTGCCTGGTTTATTTCACTTAACATAATTTTCTCTAAGTTCATCCATGTCGCTGCAAATGGCAGAATTTCATTCTTTTTTACAGCAAAGTAATATTTCATTCTGTAAATATATCTCACTTTCGCTGTCCAGTAGTCTTTCAATAAATTTCAGATTGATTCCCACTCTCGGCCACGGTAAACAGAACTGCGATAAACATGGGAGTTCTGGTGTACTTTTACATGACCATTTCCATTCCATTGGGTATATACCCAGCAGTGGGATTTCTGGACTGTATTGCAGCTCTATCTGTAGTTGTCTGAGAAAACTCCATCCTCTTTTCCATAATGGCTTCACTAATTTTCCCAACGACAGTGTAGGAGGGTTCCCCTTTCTCTGCATCCTCAACAACGTTTGTTATCCTATATCTTTTTGAGAGTGGCCAGTCCAACTGGGGTGAGATGTTATCTCAGTGTGGTTGCAATCTGCATTTCCCTGATGCTGAGTGATGCTGACTGTTTTTCAAGTATCTGTAGGCTTTGTATATTCCTTTGAGAAATGCCTGTTTAGCTCCTTGGCCCATTTTTAAATTGGGTTCCTGGTTTTTGTACTGTTAAGTTTTTGTAGTTCCTTGTATATTATGGGTATTAATCCCCTGTCAGGTATGTAGTTTGTACATATTTCCCCCCATTCTGGAAGCTGTCTGTTCACACTGTTAATTGTGTCTTTTGCCGTATGGAAGCTTTTTAGTATGATATAATCCTATTTGTTTATGTTTTCTTTTGTTGCCTGTGCTTTTACAGTCATACATAAGGTCTTTGTCTAGTCCTACTTCCTGAAGTATTTCCCTTATATTTTCTTTTAGGAGTTTCACAGTTTCAGGTCTTATATTTTAGTCTTTAATCAATGTTGAGTTGATTTTGGTATATGGTGAGAAGTAAAGGTCTAGTTTCATTCTTCTATATATGGATATCCAGTTTTCCCAGCATCATTTATTGAAGAGGCAGCCTTTTCCCCAATGTATGTCCCTGGTGCCTTTGTCAAAGATTAGTTGGCTGTAAGTATGTGAATTGATTTCTGGGTCCTCTGTTTAGTTCCATTGGTCCGAGTGTCTATTTTTATGCCAGTACCATGTTTTTTAGTTATTATAGCTTTGTAGTATAATTTGAAGTCAGGCAGTGTTTTGCCTTTGGCTTTATTTTTTTTGGTCAGGATTACTTTGGATATTTGGGGACTTTTGTTGTTCCATATGAATGTTAGTATTGTTTTATCTATTTCTACAAAGAATGTCTTCAGTGTTTTGATGGGGATTGCAGTGAATCAGTAGATCACTTTGGGTAGTATGGACATTTTAACAATTCTTCCAATTCAGAGCATGTAATATCTTTCCATCTTTTTGTGTCCTCTTTAATTTATTTCAGCAGTGATTTGTAGTTCTCATTGTAGAGATATTTTACCTCCTTTATTAAATTTATTTCTAAGTACTTTTTTTTTGGTGATTATTGTAAATGGGCTTGCTTTCTTTATTTCTTTGTCTGCTAGTTTGCTGTTGGAGTATTAAAATGCTATTGATTTTTGCATGTTGATTTTGTATCCTGCAACTTTACTGAAACTGTTTGTCAACTCTTAGAGTTTTTTGTAGTCTTTAGGTTTTTCTACATATAGGATCATGTCATCTGCAAACAGGGACAGTCTGAGTTTGTCTTTTCCAGTCTGGATGCCCTTTATTTCTTTCTCTTGACTGGTTGCTCTGGGTAGTACTTCCAATACTGTGTTAAACAGAAGTGGTGAGAGTGAGCATCCTTGTCTTGTTCCTGTTCTTAAGGAAAAACTTTTCAGCTTTTCTTCATTCAGGATTATACTGGTGATGGCTTTGTCATATGTGGCTCTTTTCTATATCTAATTTGCTGAGAGGCTTTATCATGAAGGGATGTTGAAATTTGCCAAGTACTTTTTCTGCTTCTATTTAGATAATCATATGGTTTTTATCCTTAATTTTGTTGATCTGTTTTATCACACTTATTGACTTGGTGGCTCTTTTCTATATCTAATTTGCTGAGAGGCTTTATCATGAAGGGATGTTGAAATTTGCTAAGTACTTTTTCTGCTTCTATTTAGATAATCATATGGTTTTTATCCTTAATTTTGTTGATCTGTTTTATCACACTTATTGACTTGCATATGTTGAATCACCCTTTATTCCTGGGATGAATCCTACATGATCATGGTGGGATTCATGGTGTATGATCATGGCGAATAATTTTTTCAATGTGTTGCTGTATTCTGATTACTAATTTTTTCTGAGGATTTTTGTGTCTACGTTCATAAGAAATATTGGCTTATAGTTTTCTTTTTTTTGTTGTATCTCTGTCTTATTTTGGTATCAGGGTGATGCTGGGCTTATAGAATGAATTCAGGAGAATGACTTCTGTTTCAATTTTTTGGGATAGTTTGAAGAGAATTAGTATTCATTACTCTTTAATAGTTTGGTGGAATTCAGCAATAAAGTCATCGGGTCCTGGATTTTTCTTTGTTGGATGACTTGTGATTACTGCTTCAATCTTGTTGCTTGTTACTTGTCTGTTAAAGTTTTCTACATCCTCTTGGTTCAGTCTCAGTAGTTAGTACATGTTGAGAAATTTATCCAATTTATCCAGGTTTTCAAATTTCTTGGCATATGGTTTTTTATAATAGTCTCTTGTGATTGTTCAGATTTATATGGTATCGGTTGTAATGACTCCTATTTTATTTCTAAATTTTGTTATTTAGGTCTTTTCTTTTTTTAAATTTAGCCTAGCTAATGGTTTGTTTATTTTATTTATCTTTTCAAAAAACCAATTTTTTGTTTCATTGATGTTCTGTATCTTTTTTTGGGGGGGGGGTGTCTCTATTTCATTTAGCTCTACTGTGACCTTAATTATTTCTTTCTATCTACTAATTTTGGTATTGAGTTGTTTTTGCCTTTTAGTTCTTTGAGGTATAGCATTAAGCTGTTAATTTGAAATCTTTCTAATATTTTGATGTAAGCATTTATTACAATAAACTAACAATTTAGTAGTGCTTTTGCAGTATCCCACAGGTTTTGGTACAATATGTCTTTATCTTCTTTGGTTTCAAGAAATATTTTGATTTCCCATTTAATTTCTTCTTGGACCCATAGATGGTTCAGGAACATTTTTTTTTTTAATTCTGTGTATTTGTATAGTTTTCAGAATTTGGCTTATTATTTATTTCTAGTTTTAATACTTTGTGGTATGAAAAGGTACTTAAAATGATTGCAATTTTTTTTTAACTTTGTTGAGACTTGATTTGTGACCTAACACGAGATCTGTTATGGAGAATATTCCATGTGCTGATAAGAAGAATGTATACTCTGTAGCTGTTGGATGAAATATTCTGTAGNGGTATGAAAAGGTACTTAAAATGATTGCAATTTTTTTTTAACTTTGTTGAGACTTGATTTGTGACCTAACACGAGATCTGTTATGGAGAATATTCCATGTGCTGATAAGAAGAATGTATACTCTGTAGCTGTTGGATGAAATATTCTGTAGATATATGCAGGTCAAATTGGTCTAAAGTGTAGCTTAAATCCTGTGTTTCTCTGTTGATTTGTTGCCTAAATGCACTGTCCAATGCTGAGAGAGGGGTGTTCAGGTCCCCAACTATTTTTGTATTGGGGTCTCTCTCATTCTTTAGGTTTAATAATGTTTGTTTTACATACCTGGTTGCTCTGGTTTGGGGTGAATAGATGCACTTATCATATAAAGTGGCCTTCATAGTGTCTTTTATAATTTTTGGTTTAAAGTCTCTTTTATCCTATATAAGAATAGTTACTCCTGATCATTTGGGGTCTACATTTGTGTGGCATATCTTTTTCCATCCCTTCACTAGTAGTATCTGTGTGTCTTTACAAGTGAGGTGAGTCTCTTCAAGACAGCCCATAGTTAAGTCTATCCTTTAAATCCAATCAGTCACTCAGTGTCTTTTGATTAGGTAGTTAAATCCATTTACATTTAGCATTGTTATTGAAAGTTATTTTCTTATTCCTATCATTTGTCAATTTTCCTTAGGATGTTTTAAATATCTTTTGTTCCTTTCTTCCCCAATTATTGTTTGTCTTTGATTTTTGTTGGTTTTTTGAGGTGGTAAGATTTAGTTTCTTTCTCTTCTTATTGGCTTTTTTGTTCTTCCAGTGGGTCTAGTTCTTTCTTGTGTATTCACTGTAGTGATTATCATTTTTTTTAAATTCCAGATGCAGGACTCTCTTGAGGATTTCTTGCAGGGCTGATTGTGTGGTATGAACTCATGCAGTTTTTGTTGGAGAAGAACACTATTCCTCCCTCATTTCTGAAGAAAAGCCTTGCTGAGTATAGTATTCTTGGCCAATAGCTTTTTTAAAATTCTTCTTCAGTATTTTGATTACATCATCCCATTCTCTTCTGGCCTGTACATTTCTGTTGAGGAGTCTGCTGTTAGTGTGATGGGGATGCCCTTATAGGTGACTTGACACTTTTCCCTTGCTTTTTTAAGGTTCTCTCCTTTTTATTGAGATTTGTCAGTTTGACTATAATGTGAACCAGAGAGGATATTTTTGTATTGATTAAGCATCCTGGATCTGAAGAGCCATGTCTCTCCCTATACCTGGGAAGATTTTTATTATTTCTTTGAATAGGTTTTCATGCCTTTTCCTTTCTCTTTCCCATGTATAACACCCATGATTCAGACGGTTGTGTGCTTAATGTTGTCCGCTAGCTCTCTTAAATTTTCTTCATTTTTAAAAATTCTGTTTTCTTTTCTTTTCTTTTTTTGTCCACCTGGGTTATTTTGAAAAGTCTGTCTTCAAGATCATAAATTATTTCTTTTGTTTACTCTAGCCTGCTGTTTAATCTCTTGGTTGTGTTTTGTATTTCACTGAATGAATCATTCAGTTCGTCTTTTCTTTTCTTTTTTTGTCCACCTGGGTTATTTTGAAAAGTCTGTCTTCAAGATCATAAGTTATTTCTTTTGTTTACTCTAGCCTGCTGTTTAATCTCTTGGTTGTGTTTTGTATTTCACTGAATGAATCATTCAGTTCCAGGAGTTTTGCTACATTCTTTTTTAAGGTATTAGTCTCTTTGTGAATTTCCTCCTTCATATCTTGGATATTTTTTCACATTTCATTATGTTGTCTAAGTAAGTCTTCTTGTATCTCATTGAATTTCTTTAAGATTATTGCTCAGAATTTCTTTTCAGTCACTTCAAGGTTTTCCTCACTCTATAGAGTCTAGTACTTGAGAATTACTATATTCCTTTGATGGTGTCATATTTTCTTGTTTTTTCATATTTCTATGATCTCTATGTTGATATCTGGTCATTTGATAGAGCAGCTTCTTCTATTACTCTGCAGAATGATTTGAGGAGAGAGACTTCCTCCTCTTTTTCTGCACCCTTTTGGTTTCTCTTCTTGTGTCAATTCAGTTGAGTGGTCAGTAGGCGACTGCACAGTAGCTGCAGTTACTGCTGTGGTGGCAAGCCACCTTTGCAGTGGCAATGGCTGTGGCAGACCACTCATGTAGAAATGATGTCTGCAGCAGTGGTGGGGGCTGTGATTCCTAGGTGTGCACCTGCCTTCTGTTGGGCAGGAGACTGCATGCAGCTCCTAGTCAGTCTTATTTCTTATATAATTTTATCAGGAAATTCTGTTTACCTTTTGCATGTGTGTGTGCCTAATTATGGCTTAGAGCCCATCTTCTGGCTGTTTCTAAGATTTGTTTTGTTTTTAACCAGGGAGATATTTTTTAGTTCCTTTGATAATGTACTGTGAACATATATGAAAACATATAAAACATACAAATATAACAAAAAACAAAACAAGAAGAGTAATATTGCTAACATCTGGTTTGATTGTGTAGAAATAATGCTTATTCTGATGAGTTACAAAACTCATCATTTATAACTAATAATTACTTGTCTTGCAGTGTAGTGATTCCAAACAAAAAATGTCAGTGCAATTTATGTACATGTTCTACCATAGTTGAATTTTACCTAATGGTGAATAACACTAAAATCGAGGTCATATTTAATAAATTATAAACACACATCTAATTTTAGTTACTTGGTTCATATATTACTGAACTACATTTAAGAAAAAGATGTGTTTAAACTGAATAAAAGACATTAATTCAACTTGATGAAAGAATAACTTTTATCTGATGTTGAAGACAGAATTCTTGCTTCAATAGATTACTTAGAGATTGTCTTTAAGCCATTTCCCATATCTAAAATACTCTAATTCTCATGTTGCAGTCTTGTAATGTGGGTCATTTTGAAAGTTTTTGTGTGCTACTGAACTTGGTTCTTTTTAAATCGTGTCAGATCCATTACTCCTTTTCAGCAGAATTGTTAATCTCTACCTAAAACTGACAGAGTAGTAGTTTTAATTAGTTAAAGCTATGGTGTAACTAAGACACATCTCTTTCAAAATCCTAGCTAACTATTTTGGAAATAGTAAAGATTTCCTACATAGAAGTAGCAACATAATATTTCCCAAGAAAAATAATCTGTTTGTAAATGGTATGAATGCAATGATTGAAGAAACCAACAATGTCATGGAAACAATACTCGATTTCAAGGCTTGTTGAGGTGCATAAAATAGATCTTTATATTAATCTTTTATGAGACTATAAAAAATAGTCTGAAAATCTGAATGACTATGAAGAACTTTCAATTTTGACATTTAAAATGTATTTATTAGATTTATAAAAATCTACATGTAAACTTGGGCTTTATCTTCATGAGAATGTGTTTCTTTTCTGAGATAATACACACACTCTTATATACCCTCCATGCCCTAGGAGATTGTATAAAGCAAAAATAATAAACTGTCTTTTACTCTGCCCAACATTAAACTGCTTATTTTTCAACATGTTATTAAACATATTAAACCACAGATAATGAACTCTAATCCTACAATGAAAGCTTTCTTATTTGCTTTAATATTTGCTTAATAAAAAATTAGTAAGAAAATGCAAAATATGTTTGTGAAAAATAATACAGAATATTCTTTGTCATACACCTTGTGAATTAAACTACCTGATGAAGCAAGAGATATCGTCCAATATTATGAAAACAATAGTTATATATGCAGCTGTCTATACTTTTCTCTATTTTGCTTTATCAAAATATAAGGAATATTAATATTAGTGAAAAGTTATTCATATAAACAACCAAGAATCTACCATACAGACCAAGGACTAGAATTTAATTAATGACTCACATTATCTATTACTGCTTTCTGTCTCTCTCCTTATCTCCGTGTATATTATATATACTTTATTATATGTATATTTCAAAACAATACATTGCTTAGTTTTTTTTGTTAAATTAGTGAATAAAAAATAAGATACAGGTAGTCTTGTGAGACTTACTGCTTTTTGCATTAGGCTTTGAAGATTAATTCATGTTAGTCTATGTAACTAATTCATTAATTTCTCTGATATGTAATGTTTATTGTGTTACTATATCACAATTTATGAGCTTAGAGTGTTCTTTGTTTAATTTTTTTTTCTTTTTTTTGCAAGTACAAACCATTGGTGGGAATATGTTCTTGTGCATGGTGCACACAGGTGAGGTTTTGAGTATAGGTCTATAAATAAAATTTCTGGGGAAAAGAGTATGCAAATATTCAGCTTTGTGGGATGCTGCAAGATTGTTTTCCAAAAGGGTTGCAGCCAATTTACATTCTCACNCAGTCCCGGTCCGGTACGGGCGCGACACTGAGGGTTGCAATCCGTTGCTGGTCACGAAAAACGACAAAAAGAAAAAAAAAAAAAGAAAATGCAAAATATGTTTGTGAAAAATAATACAGAATATTCTTTCTCATATGCCTTGTGAATTAAACTACCTGATGAAGCAAGAGATATCATCCAATATTATGAAAACAATAGTTATATATGCAGCTGTCTATACTTTTCTCTATTTTGCTTTATCAAATTTCAGTGTATTTGACAAATACAAATTAATATAAGGAATATTAATATTAGCAAAAAGTTATTCATATAAACAACCAAGAATCTACCATACAGACCAAGGACTAGAATTTAATTAATGACTCACATTATCTATTACTGCTTTCTGTCTCTCTCCTTATCTCCCTGTATATTATATATACTTTATTATATGTATATTTCAAAACAATACATTGCTTAGTTTTTTTGTTAAATTAGTGAATAAAAAATAAGATACAAGTAGTCTTGTGAGACTTACTGCTTTTTGCATTAGGCTTTGAAGATTAATTCATGTTAGTGTAACTAATTCATTAATTTCTCTGATACATAATGTTTATTGTGTTCATATATCTCAATTTATGAGCTTAGAGTGTTCTTTGTTTAATTTTTTTTCTTTTTTTGCAAGTACAAACCATTGGTGGGAATATGCTCTTGTGCATGATGCACACAGGTGAGGTTTTGAGTATAGGTCTATAAATAAAATTTCTGGGGAAAAGAGTATGTAAATATTTAGCTTTGTGGGATGCTGCAAGATTGTTTTCCAAAAGGGTTGCAGCCAATTTACATTCTCACAAGAAATATATAAGAACATGATTGTATTATTTAATATTTTAATTTTGAAAACCTAGAACGTATAAAATGGTTTTTGCCTTTTATTTT
The DNA here is from genome assembly GCF_000696425.1 of Galeopterus variegatus. Classification (NCBI taxonomy): domain Eukaryota; kingdom Metazoa; phylum Chordata; class Mammalia; order Dermoptera; family Cynocephalidae; genus Galeopterus; species Galeopterus variegatus. The sequence goes on from NW_007729669.1 coordinate 144,612, forward strand.
AACTTCTCTCAAACTAACACTGATTTTTGGCAGCTTTTCATATGTTAATTTACCTTACTTGTCCGTTCTTTTGTCATGTGCTTGGTCTATTTTTCTGCTGGGTTGTTTTATATTTTGTTATTTATTTTTAGAAGCTGTTTATATTCTACGTGCTAAAA
>NW_007729669.1:145335-147476 GCF_000696425.1 Galeopterus variegatus
TATGAGTAGCAAGCTTAGTGCAAATAGATCTAGTTTTTAATTTTTTTCCCCCTTGCATAAGGATAATCAATTTGGGGCTCCACACCACAGGCAAATAAGGAAGTTGGGGAGTTTGCAAGTACAAGACAAACAGTGCATACTAATAAATCTTTTTGTCAGGCACCTGACACAAGGAAATAAGGAGACTATTATGCAAACAGGCCAGATTTGCTTTGCAATGAATGGTTGCAGGGCAACTCAGAACTGCATATGTCATAACAATCTTAAAATTCTAGGAGACTGATTTATGTTCTTTAGCAGCTGCAGTCATCGCACATGGTATTGTAACTCCCACTATTAAACAGGTCACCTCTTTGCAGACCATTTGGAGCATGGCCTTCATCCACACCTTTATGTAAAACCATATTTGTAGATGAAATCACTGCCATAGATTTAATGGTGGTGTTCTTAGTACTGTTTGGTGCAGACTGGATATAAATTGACTGAATTCCTGTGACTCTGGCTTCATCCCTCAGAGTCACAATTTTACTGAAAATAAATTTTTACAGAAATGAGCTTTGATTTTATTCATAAAAAATATTCTTCAACTCAAATGCTTAATTAACAATAAAATTAGGGCTGGCACCTGGATTAACATTTTACTTATCATAGGCACATGTTCCAATTTTGAATTTCACGGAAATCCATTCTCTGAAGCACATATTTTTAAGCCTTTCAACATTAAATGTCAGATTCAATATAAAAGAATTTATATCACATTATTAGAGCTAGAAATCTTGGTCTATCACTAGGAGGGAAAGAAAACACTGTGGGGAGAGGTGTAATGTCCTTATTCTTTAAATACAGCTTTCAGAAAGCATTCCTTCTGTGTTCTAAATAAGTCCACTAAGTTTCCAGAGGGCTGGATGAAGACTCCAGGTCAAAATAGTCAATGTTCCCTTTTTTATGACAAAACTCTGCATAGGTAGTGGCACCTAATCCACCCAGTACTTCCTACCCTGTGTCATTACAAGCACAGGCATAAGAAGTGTAGAGGCCATGAGCTGTCAGTTCATGCAAACAGAACTTTCTCAACTTCAGCCTTCTCTCTGTCTGCTTCTCTCACTGGGGCATTGCTTTAGTAGAAAACTCTCTGGCCCCTTCCCTGTCTCACCCTGATTTAGGCTCTGTGTAGAGTTGTCTCAGGTATCTTAGGACATATGGTCAAATATTAGGTGGTTACTAGGGTGGAAGTGGGTTTCATGTGAGCAAATAGAAAAAGAATGGAAATCTTCACAGAGACTGAAAATTCACACATGGCATATGACTGCAAATCAAAGGCCCTCTCTTATCTGGTTAGCCAAGCACAAAATCTTAGATGTATCCTTCTGCCTAATTCCAACCATCCAATAAAAAAAAACATCCAAAGTTTTCATATTTGTTGATTATATTGCATCGTTATTTTTCATTTTTTACTTTCAGCTTTCTATTTTTACTGCCAGCAGCCTAGTTTAAGTTATTTTTACTTCTTGCTTAGTTTTTACTATTTATAGCTTGTCTGGCCTTCTCTCTTCCAGTTACTTTTTCCTCTAACCCAGCCTACAATATACTGCCAGGCTAGTTTTCTCCACTTTTAATTATGTCATTTATTTAGGCTTAAAGACCTTTAAATACTACTTAGTATTTTCTGAATAATGCCCTAACATTTTATTCTGATGGCAATAAGATTGAAAGGGAGATGATTTCTCTGAAGAATGACAACATTGGGAATGCTGAAAAATGCAAACTGGAGAATTGAGCATCTGAAGTAATTGTCTTGCTCTTCCAAAATTTTGTACTATTAAAATAAACCATTTTCATATTCTTATAAATTGAAGAATGCACAGTCAGTATGCATAAAATTATGTTTTAAAAACTGGAAAATAAAAAGAAAGGACTGGGCAATGTATTATTTACACTGAAAAGAACTGTTTAAAATCATAAAGTGTGTTCACAGTCCCTGGGTATGTGTCACTACAGGAGATGAGTAGCCAGTGTGAGTTTACTTTAAAGTGTATCATTCTGCCCTAGAAGATGATTTCATGGTACTGGGAGTTACAACCAGCTATATTTCCCTGAAGACTTACAAGGGCATGCCTTCTTATAAGACAAATAAACAAAGA
>NW_007729669.1:148767-162190 GCF_000696425.1 Galeopterus variegatus
GAGTGCTAAATCCTTGCCAGAACATGATATTATCTTTATATATTTTAGCTATTCTGTTCAGCGTGCAATAATAGTAATTGTGGTTTTGATTTGCATTTAGAAATTTCCTAAACAAATTTTATATGTTTATTAGACTGATGACATTATATATAAACACACACACCACATTTTCTTTATCCAGTCATCTGTTGATGGACATTTAGGTTGGTTCCAACTTTTAGCTATTGTGAATAGAGCTGTGATAAATATGGGAGTGCATGTATTCCTTCAAAATGCTGATTTCTATTCTTTTGGGTATTCATGCAGCAGTAGGATTGCTGGATCATATGTCAATTCTATCTGTTGTTGTTTGAGGAACTTCTGTACTGTTTTCCATAACAGCTAAACTAATTGATGGTCCCACCAACAGTGTAAGAAGGTTCCACTTTCTCCACATCTTTACCAGCATTTGTTATTCTGTCTTTTTGATAACAGCCAGTGTAACTGAGGTGAGATGATTTGTCAGTGAGGTTTTGATTTGCATTTCCCTGATGCTTAGGGATATTGGCCATTTTTTCAAGTGTCTGTTGGCCATTTGTATATCCTTGGAGAATGCCTATTCAGCTCCTTTGCCTATTTTTTAATTGGGTTACTTGTTTTATTTTTACCATTAAGTTTTTTGAATTCCTTGTATATTCTGGATATTAATCCCTTTTCAGAAGCACAGTTTCTGAATATTTTCTCCCATTCTGTAGGTTCTCCTTTTGCTCTGTTAACTGTTTCTTTTGCTGTGCAGAAGCTTTTTAGTTTGATATAATCCCATTGGTTTGTTTTTCCTTTAGTTGCATGTAATTTTGGGGTCTTATTCATAAAGTCTTTGCCCAGTCTAGTTGCTGAAGTATTTCTCCTATGTTTTCTTTTAGTAGTTTTATAGTTTTGGGTCTTATGTATAAATCTTTAATCCATTTTGAGTTGATTTTGGTATATGGTGAGAGGTACAGGCCTAGTTTCATTCTTCTACACATGGGTGTCCCAGTTTTCTGGCACCATTTATTGAAGAGGCAGTCTTTACCCCAATATATGCTCCTGTTGCCCTTGTCAAGTATCAGTTAGCTGTTAGTATGTGGGTTGATTTCTGGACTCTCTATTCTGCTCCATTAGAAAAACTGTCTGTCGGGCCGGCCCGGTGGCACACTGCGCTAGTGCGCCGCTTGGGAAGCACGGCGGCGCTCCCGCCGAGGGTTCGGATCCCATATACAGACCGGTTCCCGCTCACTGGCTGAGCGAGGCGCGGGGGCAACACCGAGGGTTGCGATCCCGTTGCCGGTCCTGGTCCGGTATGGGGGCGACACTGAGGGTTGCGATCCGTTGCCGGACACGGAAAAAGACAAAAAAAAAAAAAAAGAAAAACGGTCTGTTTTTATGCCAGTACCATAGTGTTTTGTTTACTGTAGCTTTGTAGTATAATTGGAAGACACATAGTGTGTTGCCTCTGACTTTATTTATTTTTGCTCAGAATTGCGTTGGCTATTTAGGGCCTTTTGTTGTTCTGTGTGAATTTTAGGATCGTTTTTTCTATTTCCATGAAAAATGTCATTGGTATTTTCATGGGGTTGCACTGAATCTGTAGATCACTTAGGGTAGTATGGACATTTTCACAATGTTACTTCTTCCAATCTAAGAACAGGAAACATCTTTCCATCTATTTGCGTTACCTCTAAATTCTTTCCACAGTGATTTGTAGTTCTCATCGAAGAGATCTTTCATTGCCATGGTTAAATTTATTCCTAGGTATTTTATTTTTTTTGGCGGCTATTGTAAATGGGCTTGCTTTCTTGATTTGTCTTTCTGCTAGCTCATTGTGGGGATAAACAAAAGCTCCTAATTTTTGTATGTTGATTTTGTATCCTGAAAGTGTGAAATTGCTTATCAGCTCTAAGAGTTTTTTTTTTTTTTTTGTAGAGTCTTTAGGATTTTCTGTGTATAGGATCATGTCATCTGCAAACAGCACCAGTTTGCCTTTGCCTTTTTCAATCTGGATGCCCTTTATTTCCTTCTCTTGCCTGATTGCTCTGGCTAGTACTTCCTATACTATGTTAAAAAGGAGAAGTGAGAGTGGGCATCCTTGTCTTGTTCCCATTTAGGATTATATAGGTGGTGGGTTTCTCATATATGGCTCTTATTCTGTTGAGATAATTTTCTTCTATACATAATTATCTGAGTCTTAATCATGAAGGGATGTGGAATTTTGTCAGATCTTTTTTCTGTATCATTGAGATATGAATGTTTTTTGTCCATGATTTTGTTGAAGTGGGGTATCATATTTATTGACTTTTATATATTGAACCATCCTTGCATCACTGGCATGGATCCCACTTGATCATGGTGTATAATTTTTTTGATATGTTAATATCAAAATATAATATAATTTTTTTGATATGTTAATGTATTCTCATTGTTAATATTTTGTACAGGAGTTTTGCATCAATATTCATCAGATATATTGGCCTGTAGATTTCTTTCTTGGTTGTATCTTTGTCTGATTTTGATATCAAGGTAATGCTGGCCTCATAGAATGAGTCTGGGAGAATGGCTTCTGTCTCAATTTCTTGGAATAGTTTGAAGAGAACTGATATTATTTCCTCTTTAAAGGTATGATAGAAATCAGCAGTAAAGCAATCCAGTTCTGGGCTTTTCTTTGTTAGGAGAATGCTAATTAGTGCTTCAAACTCATTCCTTATTATTGGCCTGTTCAGGTTTTCTATTTCTTCTTGGTTCAGTCTTGGCAGTCTATATGTCTCCAAAAATTTATCCATTTCTTCAGGTTTTCAAATTCTTTCAGATATAATTGGTTATAATAGTCTCTAATGATTCTTTGCATTTCTGTGGTATTGGTTGTAATATCTCCTTTTTCATTTCTAATTTTTATTTGGGTTTTCTCTCTTCTTTTTTTAATTAGCTTAGCTAATGGTTTGTCTATTTTGTTTATCTTCTCAAAACACAAACTTTTTGTTTCACTGATCTTTTGTATCATTTTTGGGGTCTCAATTTCATTTAGTTCTACTTTGATTTTAATTATTTCTTTCTCTCTGGTATTTTTGGGTTGGATCATTCTTGTTTTTCTAGTTGTTCAAGTTACAGCATTAGGATGTTTATTTGAAATCTTTCTAATCTTTTGATGTAAGTATTTACTGCAATAAGCTTCCTTCTTAGTACTATTCTTGCAGTATCCCACAGGTTTTGGTGCGACATGTCTTCGTTTTCAGTAGATCTAAGACATTTTTTGATTTCTTCTTGGATCCGTTGGTTTTTCAGAAGCATATTGTTTAATTTCCATGTGTTTGTATAGTTTCTCGAGTTTCACTTGTTATTGATTTCTAGTTTTCAATCTGTTTTCTTCTGAAATATATTTGAAGTGATTTCAATTTTTAAAAAATTTGTCGAGAATTGATTTGTGACCTAACATATGGTCTATTCTGGAAAATATTCCATGTGTTGATGAAAAGAATGTATACTCTGTAGTTGTTTGATGAAATGTTCTGTAGATATATCTCAAGTCCAACTGGTCTAAAGTGTAGTTTAAATCCTATGTTTCTCTGTGTATTTTTTGCCTAGATGATCTGTCCAGTCCTGACAGAGAGGTGTTTGGGTCTCCTATTATCATTGTATTGGGCCTATCTCTTTCTTTAGGCCTAATAGTGTTTGCTTTATATATCTGGGTGCTCTTGTGTTGAGTGAATATATATTTATGATTGTTATGTCTTCTTGTTGGATAGATCCCTTTAACATTATATAGTGGCCATCTTGGTCTCTTTTTATGTTTTGTGGTATAAAGTCTATTTTACCTGATATAAGAATAGATACTCCTACTTGTCTTTGGTTTCCATTTATGTGGTATATCTTTTATCATCGCTTCACTATTAGTCTGTGTGTGTCTTTACAGTTGAGGTGAGTCTCTTGAACACAGCATATAGTTGAGTGTAGCATTTTAATCCAGTCAGTCAGTCTGTTTTTATAGATTGGGGAGTTTAATCCTTTCACATTTAGAGTTCTTGAAAGGTATGGTCTTACTCCTGGGATTTTATCTATATTGTTTGGATTTTAATATCTTTTGTTCCTTTATTACCCTTTTATTGTTTGTTTTTGATGTCCGTTGGTGGTAAGATTTAATTTCTTTCTCTTTCTCATTTGCATTTTTGTTCTACCAGTGGGTTTTGCTCTTTCTTGCATATTTTCTGTAAAGGTTATTGTTTGTTTGAGTCCAGATATAGGACTCCCTTAAGTATTTCTTGCAGGGCTCATTGTGTGGTGAGAAACTCCAACAGTTTTTGTTTTTTTGTTTTTTTTTCTTTAAAATACACTTTCTTCCTCATTTCTGAAGGATAACCTTGCTGGATATAGTATTTTTGGCTGGCAGATTTTTTCTTTTAATATTTGAATAAATCATTCCGTTTTCTTCTGACCTGTAGAGTTTCTCCTGAGATGTCTGCTGTTAGTCTGATCAGAGTTCCCTTATAGGTGGCTTGAACCTTTCCTCTTGCTTATTTTAAGATTTTCTTTTTGTCTTTGAGATATGCCAGTTTGACTATAATGTGTCTCAGACAGTATCATTTTGGGTTGGATCTGTTTGGGGATTTTTTTTGTAATTTTTATTATTTATTATTAGCATATTCATTATTACAAATCATGATTTTTCTTTATTTCCTTTACTCGACCTATCACTCCCTCCTGGTCCTGAAGGTGCACATCTCTCCCTGTACCTGGGAAGTTTTCTGTTATTATTTCATTGAATACGTTTTCCATGCCTTTTTCTTTTCCTCCCCTTCTGGAATACCCATGATTTGAATGTTTGTATGCTTAAGGTGGTCTACTAGCTTTCAGATTTTCTTCAGTTTTTAAAATCCTTTTTCTCCTTTTTTCTGTCCACCTGGGTTACTTCAAAAAGACTATCTTCAAGATGAGATATTCTTTCTTCTATTTGTTCTAACCTGCTGCTTAAACTGTCAGTTGTGTTTTTTATTTTGTTGAATGAATCACTTCCAAGAGTTCTGCTACATTTTTTGAAAGTGTTAACTCTGTAAATTTCCTCCTTCATATCCTGGGGATTTTTTTCTTATTTCGTTTTTTTTTTTGCCTAATTGAATCTTCTTATATCTCAGTGAGTTTCCTTACGGTTTTTGCTTTGAATTCCTTTTCAGTCATCGCAAGGCTTTCTTGCTCTATAGGGTCTGGTATTTGAGAATTGCTTTATTCTTTTGGAGGTGTCTTGGGCTTTTGTATTTCTAGTTTCTCTACATAGATGTCTGGTCATGTGTTAAAACAATTGCTTCTTCTATTATTCTGGAGTTGGTTTTGAGGAGAGAGACTTCCTTCTCTTTTTTCAGTCTCTGCTTGTGACTCCCCTTGTGTCAATGCAGTCAAGTATCTGGTGAGTCACCTGCATGGTTGCTGTAGCTACTACTGTGGCATCAAGCTGTATTTGCAGCAGCTGTGGCTGTGGTGGTGGTTGTGGTGGGCTACCCACATGGAAATGCTATATTCAGCATGCTCCTTGCCTGCTGCTGGTGGTGGGGTCTGCCCTCAGCTCAACATTTTTGTTTCTGACTTGTAGATATTTATATATTCTAGATATGAGAATTTTGTTAGATAAATCTTCAACAGATGAAGATTCCCCTGTTCTTGTTTTGTCAGTCTCTTTATGATATTTTTGGTAAACATAGATTCTCAATTTTAATGGATTTATCAATTTATTGATTTTTTTCCTTTTAACATCCTTCTTAAAAAGTCTTTGCTTACCTCAGTAATATAAAGATATATCCTCTGTTTTTCTATAGTTTTATGCAGTTACATTTCACCTTAATATCTACAGTCAATCTAGAATTGATTTTTGAAAATTGGTCTATGGTAGGAGGTGAGATTAATTTCTGCACAATATGGTTATCTAGTTGTTCTAGTATATTTATTTATAAGACTGTCATTTTTTCACTGTATTGTGACATTTCCCATGACATTTGTATGAGCTTTATCACAAATCAAATTACCCTGTATGGGCAGGTCTGTATTCTTTGTTCTATTCTATTATTTTACCTGTCCATATGGCATTGTCTTAATTTCTGTATGTTACATATATACATATATATATATATATATGTATATATGTAAAAGTTCTCTAGTTTTGCTCTTCTTCAAGATTTTCTTGACTATATTTGGTTTTTTGCAATTTTCCCAAATCAATTTTAAGCAGTCAGTTTATGCATGCACACACACACACATACACACACACACACACACACACACAGTACAAACTAACTGAGATTTTGATTGAATTTGCATTGACTGTAGATTAGTATGAAACAAATGATGCCTTAAAAATGTTGACTTTTGAAATCCACTAACATGATCTATCTTTCCATTCATTGAGGGTTTGTTTTTTATTTCCTAATAATGTTTAGGAGTTTTCAGTTTAGAGTTTCTAGAATTACTGCCAGGTACTAAAGTTCTCTTGATACAGATAGAAAAGATGCTTTTTTGAAATTTTTACTTTCTCTTTAATTTTTGTTGGCATGTAAAATTATTATGGTTGAATTTTGTATACTGATTTTGTATTCAGCAACTTTGCTAAGTTTACTTATTAATTAATGCCTTAGGGTTTTTTTTTTTTCTTGGAATAGCTCAAATAGCTAGGCAGTGGATATTGGGATCTGGATCAGGAAGATAGAATGAGGCCAATCACCTTAATTAAACCAGGGACAGAACTGTCTAAATTCTGCATTGTAATATGAGCAATGTTCCACATACTTCTGGATTATCTGTGCTTCTGGGGCATAATCTCTCATGAGGTTTATTTGATATCCTGGTGTATTAATTAGTCTGTTTCTTTTGCTTATAACAAAATACCTGAAACCACATGATTTATAAAGAAAAAAATGTATTGCTTACAGTTTTGAGGGCTGAGAATTCAAGAGTCCAGGGAATACATCTGGTGAAGGTCTTCTTTGGTGGTAGCTTTACAACAATGCAGAGGTCTCACATGGCAGAAAATGGAAGAACAGAGAGAGACTACCTTCTCATGTGCTCTTCTTTTAAAGCCCTCAGAATCAAGTCCCTGACCACAATTATTAATCAGTTCAGTACAGCACGGTACCTCTTCAAGGCCCCACCTTTCAATGACCATAATAGAATTTCTCACCCTCAATAGTTACAGTAGGGATTAAGTTTTTGGGGAACACTCAACACAAGGCACCTGTGGTTCTCACTAGCCTTCTCCATGGCTGGTTCTGAACTTAAATTACCTCTTCATCATGCAGAATCTGGAAAATGTAATTCTTCATTTTTAACCTCTTGTTGCATGCATTTACAAAATTTAGTCAATACATTTTTAGGAAAAGTAAAATATTGTGGGCATCTCTTTTGTCACCAAAATTATGAGCCTCACAAATCTTGAATTTTCGCTTTTCTAGCCCTGGGAAACTACCAAGGCACAGTCAATTTCTCTGCCTTTCATTCATAATCTTTTGACAGGGCCCTCTGTCTGGATCCCTAACATCTTGCCTCATCATCAGAATGAATTATGAGCCTCACAAATCTTGAATTTTCGCTTTTCTAGCCCTGGGAAACTACCAAGGCACAGTCAATTTCTCTGCCTTTCACTCATAATCTTTTGACAGGGCCCTCTGTCTGGATCCCTAACATCTTGCCTCATCATCAGAATGTGCAAATGTCCTGAGGTTTACAGAGACCACAGAATGATCATTATCTTTCTCTCTTCCCTGCAACTTTTACCCACACATCATGCTTTCTACAGCAATTCTCAAACGCCTTCAATTTAACTATCTATCTCCCTATCTATCTGTCTGTTTATCTTACTACCTACCCATTCATCCATCCATCTGTCCATCTGCTGTAGTTTATTTGGCTTTTTTGCTCTTTTTTGATAGGATATTTGGTTTGTACAAGCTACTCCATCATATTTGAAATCAGCAGTCCCTCACATACCTTGTTTTCATTGTTTTATAATATTTCTTTTTCTATGTTGATAATGGAACCCTGCAAATTTGATATTCTATCTTTCTTTCATTATGTCTCAAAATATAGTACTTTAAATATTAAATTTCAGTTATTTTTATTAACCAATGCATTGGAGAAAATAAGTATATAGAAATAAAATACTTTTTTTGTCCTATATAGAGGAGCTCATTAGTCATTCAGCCAGGTTGGCTAGTTCATAAATTTCTTACATTTTTACTTCTCCCCTTCAGTGGTAACTCAATTGTAATTCAAGTTAATATGTCTTCTATCTGAACATATAATCTTCTATTGCCTCTAATTTCAGCCATTTTAGTACTTGAGACAGTATTTTTGTTTTTTCTACTTCAAGCTGGAAAGACAAAAACCTAAAGTAATATTTTCAGTAGCCTTATTCCATGGGCTACACATTTATTTAGAACATGCAGAACTTGAGTCTACAGCTAGACAATTATTTTCTCAAAACCAAAGAACACAAATAAGCAAGCAAAAAAAAAAAAAACACTTTTGCCTTTTATAGAGGCAGAAAGAAGATAATTGTTTTGAAATTTTCCTTTAAGATTACATAGACTTCTTAGTCTTTTCTGAAAGGATCTTATATTCATTAATTGCTAAATAAATAATCTCATATACTAACAATATTTACAGAATCAGTTATCAACTCTGTGATAATATGTGTGCAATTCTTCCCAAACAGAATAAAAAACAATAGATTATCAATACAAATCAAGATACAATGCCTATTCATCTTTCACAACATTATGTATGGTGGATACAATCTATGTTTAGTAATGTAATTTCTAATTAACTGGGTGTACTGGGAAATACGTCCTCTGTTATTTGAACAGAAATGTGATCAAAGTTTTCACCAATTTTTCTGTACCTTAGGAGGTAGAACTTTCATTTCATGGGTTCACTTTTATTTTCCTTTATGTTTAAGACAGTAATAAAAACACCAAAATTGTTGTATAAAATTTATTAGGAAATATGCTGGTAATCAGTGTTTGTTTGTTTTCTAACCACACTTAGAATTAACCTCATACTTAATACCATGGCTTAGATCCTTGCCCTCTCATATTACTTATTGCCTTGAACGTGCTAAATTTGCTAAATTTATGCTTTCTCTTTCCCCCACAAGAAATGCCTTTCCTCAAGAGTTTCCATCTCTCTTACTTCTTTCAGACCTCTGCTTGGCTTGAGTGGCCTCTCCTCAGAAATTCTTTTCCTGGGTTATTATTTCCTTCTACTGCTTTAATCCTCTTTAAAATACCTATCACCAACTGAAATTATATCTGTGTTTACTTGTTTTTTTAACTCTTTCTCTACCAAGCTCAAATAAAAGCACATGAACAGGTACCTCATTAATCTTTTCACTAGTGTATTTCCAGCTCGTAGGACATTTTCTAAAAAGGTATTTTTTTTTTGAAAAAAATGAATGAATAAGTGGATTATCAAAGTACTTTTTTCTGAGTCAAGGATACTGTTAATTACAAAAAATAGCTTAGAAGCTTTGTAATTTTGAAAGTATTATGCCCCCAAATATCATTTTTATACAGACCGATCATTTTCAAGCTCTAGCACTTGCTAATAAGTACTTGTTAAGTTGGAATGCTGTGGGTTGTTATTAATGAAGTATATACATGTGAAAAAAATTTAATTATTGATTATGTCTTACTTTGGTAAACTGAAAAGACATTACTATATCTGAAATTTGAGAATGGTTTCTCTATTACCAGTAAATAACTTTCAATGGTTGTCACTTAATATCCCTTCATGAACAACTACTTACTTTTCACACAGTACCTACCTACATACCTATATACCATGCACATACTCAGGCAAATGCCTCATGAATATATGAGGGATCTTCGAAAAGTTCATGGAAGGATTAGAATTGTCTTTTAATTCTGTTTTTCCATGAACTTCTGAAGTACCCTCGTATTTATCTATGTTTCCTTAACTCTCTCTCTCTCTCTCTCACACACACACACACACACACACACACACACACACACACACACACACACACACACTTATACAACCGTATGTATATCAACCAGATTCTGAAATTCTCAATTAATTAGAATATGGAAAAAAACTGAGTTAACTTGATTCATAGGTATCTTATTATTTTACTCTGTCATCTTATAAAATCTGTGTTCATTTATATTGAGGAAGTTTCATTGGTGTCCACATCATATGAACTAATATTAAATTTAAATCCTGAATCAAAGTGTCATTTAAAATCTACTTAGACAATGAAAATTCAAATATATGGGGAATAAATAAAAATAAAATATTGAAACGATGCCTTTTAATTTTGAAGTATCTAAAAACACACATAATTGTGTTCAGTAATTTTTGAATTTAGGTATATAATGAAGCTTCTCTGACATCTAAGCTAGTAGAAATCCATATTCTCAGGCATCTTCTACATATTTGCATTTATGGGCATTGAGCTCTTGTCAATAATGTCCACTACTATATCTCCAACTTTCTTAAAGGTGTATGTCAGTAGCTCTGAAAATAATCAAAACTGTATTGTTTGAGAGCCTCATGTTACAGCTGGAAATGAGCAAAGATCATGCATCAGGGAATATCTCTGAGGAAATGCCAATTCTCAGCAGAAATAGCTGTGAATGAAACACATCACCATTGGCAGGCAAAGTAGCTAGAGTGTGACATTTTGCTGAGGTTTTGCCACTGAAATCAATTGCACCAAGCACATTGTCTAGTTGTCAATATTTCATTTATAAAATGAAGAAATTCAGCTGTATTTTCTCAATAATCAACTAGCCACTGCATTAATGAAGGACTATTCCCTCTGAGAAAGATTCCAAGTAAAGGAATTCAAATACAAGCATGAGCAAGGGGCTCAAAATAAAAACTTGCAATCTGTGTTTTAGCTCCAAGGTGGAGTTAAAATGATGTCTTCTAAGATTTTGTAGTAAAGCCTGCCTCACTTGGGCATACAGTTTTAATTTGTATTATACACATGGTTAGAAAACCTCTAGCTAAAAATTAAATTAAAATGTTCTTTGGTACACACAGAGGTAAGATCAAATATTTTCTGGATAAAAACCTATTTAAGTAAAGACCCTTGAGCTAATATTTAGGCAAATTAAACTCAAAGATAAGAATTAAAAAACAAACAAAGAAATAAGTCAATATGAGTGAATACAGGTAAAAACACGTGAGGATTGTGGAAGAAGTTATGAGATAAAGATAAATGAGCAATTTGTATAAAATTATTGAAAAACAAATGATGAATGTGAAACAAAACAATTATGAATAAAAAAGCTATCAAAATAGCTGAAAAAAATTTTAAAATGGACCAAGAAACTTTCAGAAATTAAAAAATAATTGAAGTGAAAACTCAATGGGTAAGTCCAGTTAGATTGGCTATTATCAAAAAGAGAATAGCAAATGTTGTTGAGGATACAGAGAAAGGGGAACCTCCCTACACTGCTGGTAGGACTGTAAATTAGTTCAGCCATTATGGAAAATATGGATCTTCCTCAAACATCTACAGATACAATTGCCATATGATCCAGCAATCCCACTGCTGGGTGTATACCCAAAGGAATGGAAATCATCATGTTGAAGAGATATCTGCACTCTCATGTTTATTACAGCTCTATTTACAGTAGCCAAGAGTTGGAACCAGCCTAAATGTACATTGGTGGACAACTGGAAATTGTGGTATATACTCACGATGGAATACTGCTTTGCCATAGAAAAGAATGAAATTCTGCCATTTGCAGCAATGTAGATAAACTTAGAGAAAATTGTTAAGTGAAATATGCCAGCCACAGAAAAAGAAATACCGCATGTCCTCACTTATAAGTGGGAGCTAAAAATAATAATAATAATAATAAACAAATAAAAAAGAGAGAAATAAAAATACAGCAATCATAATAATTCATTGTACTTTCAAAAGAAGAGAACAGAAATGAGGCTACCAGAGGTGGGAAAGGGTAAAGGAGATTAGCAATAAATTTGTAAAGGGCCACAAAAATGATTACATTGTGTAATGTTGAATATACTAATTATCCTGATTTGAGGATCACATAGTGAACACTGATATTGATATTCAACACTGTACCCCACAGATACGTACAATCATATTTCAATAGAAATAAAATAAAATAAAATCCTAGAAAAATTAAAAAATTAAGAAAATATAAAAGTCAATGAGTAAGTAACGTACGAGATTCAGTGATTGATTAAATTTATTGAACTACAAAATATACCTATGAGATTACTCATAGTGTAGAGATATAAGAAGGTGAAAAATATGAAGAAGAATTCAAGACATATTTGGAATAAGATAAGCAAATTTAATATTTCTCTAAGCAGAGTTCCAAAAGGGGAAGTGAAAAATACTTCAATGATACAGTGTCTGGGAATATTTCAGATAAAAATTAAAGAGAATTAAAGAAAAAATTAAAGAAAATGAAGTCTTGATTCTGGATAGCTCAGCAAATGTTTGTGATAAAAATATAAAATAAATCCACTTCTAGTCACACTGTGATGATAATGCCAAGCACTAAGGCTAAGGGAAAATATCAAGCAGGAAAAAACAGATCATATACAAAGGAATCACAAAGAAAACCAGATTATATTGGAATAATACACCCACAATGCTATGAAATAGAACTAACAACTAGAACATTATACCCAACAAAACTGTCTTCCAATAATGAGTGAGAGAAATAAACCAACAGAAAAACAAATGACACAGGAGTAAGAATATTCTAAATACAATAGAAAAAAGGAAAAAGATCATAGAAAAATTAGGAAAAAATTAACATATGAATACAATGTGCAAAAGATATGAATAGCCATTTCATGGAAGAGAAGATGTAATGGTCAAAAAATACGTGAAAATACGCTCAACATCAATAGTAATGTAGGAAATGCTAATTAAAACCATAATGAAACATAATTTTACACTCAACAAAAAGTACAGTCTTTGGAAAATACCAAGTGTTGGTGAAGACGTGTAGCAATGAGAACTCTTATAAATGGCTGTTGGGCATGTATATTGGTGTAAACACTTTTGAAGACAGTGTGAAAATACTTAGGTAATTTGGAAGATGTGTATTAGTCTGTTTCTTTTTTCTTTTTTTTATTGGTTATGAATATTCATGGGGTACAAAGCTGACTGTCACCACTTCGTGCCCAAGATGTGATGGCCAGATCCACATTGGCAGCATGCCCATTTATTAGTCTGTTTCTGTTGCTTATAACATAAATACCTGAAACTGGATAATTATAAGAAAACAAAATGTATTGCTTACAGCTTTGGAGGCTGGGAAGTTCACAGTGCAGGGAACACATGTGGAGAGGGTCTTTGATGGCAGCTTTACAGAAATGTAGAGGTCTCACCTAGCAGAAAATGGAGCAGAGGGAGAGA
>NW_007729669.1:163725-165166 GCF_000696425.1 Galeopterus variegatus
TATAACTTAATAATATATTGCTTTGGCATACATACATATGTAATAAAATTATAATGAAAAGCAAAAAGATGAACAGAAAAATCAGAAAAGCAGTTAAAATTGACAGCAGGGCAACAGGGTGAAGAAGTGAAATTCATTAAGAAACAGCAAATGGGGATCCTTAAAATTACTGACAATATATTTTTTAAGATGAATAGTTAGTACATATGTTTTTGATATATTATACTTTATACTATATATATATAATATAGTTTTCTTCACACACAAATATTTTCTAATTAATGAATTAAAGTAATTTGACCAGATATCTATCACTTTTAAATTTAACTTAAATTGGCTATAAAATGCATGCCAATTAATCATTAAAATCAAAATCTATATATGACTTTAGAATTATAATAAAGTTTTGCTTTATTATGAACTTTATACTTATAAATAACATTACAAATACCATTTCTATTGAGTGTCGGCTGTATTTATTTATTTAGAATAATTTTTATTTTCCAGAAGATATTTTTACAGAATTTAAATTGTATGACTCATTATGGAGCATAAATTATAAGTAAACATTATCATACGAAAAGTGTTGGGTGAAATTCACTCCTCAAATTTCTTACATGTAATTCCTAATCAAAGTAGTAAGTCTCACTGTAGATGGTACTGTGTTATCTTATTTATACTTTTCCATGTGCTTTTTTTCTTTTTTTTTTACCCTTTACCAATTTTCTTTCTTTTTTTTTTTTTTGTCTTTTGTCTTTTTCCGTGTCCGGCAACAGATCGCAACCCTCAGTGTTGCCCCCATACCGGACTGGGGACCGGCAACGGGATTGCAACCCTTGGCGTTGCCCCTGTGCCTCGCTCAGCCAGTGAGCAGGAACCGGTCTGCATGTGGGATCCGAACCCTCGGGCAGGANCATTTTTAATCCATTCACTATGGCATGGTCCTGCAATCTAATCACCTCTTCAAGGCCCCACTTTTCAATGACTGTAATAGGATTTCCCACTCTCAACAGTTACAGTGGGAATTACACATCTAATATATGAACTTTGTGGGACACAATTCAATTAGTCCACAGCAATATGTATACTATCATCATGTATTTTCAATTTTAGGAAAGTACCCCAGAGAATCTCATGTAAATGAGCATCAGAAGAAATTTACAAGCATGTCATTGCAGTACAGATTTTAACACAAAAACTGAAAATTGCTCTCCTGTTTGGATTTTGCATTTGACATATTCATGCAAATATTACATTGCAGTGACAGTAGATAAATGAGGGTTAGAGATATCTACAAGCATGGAATTCCCAAACATAATATTAAGAGCACAAAGTGAGTAGCATAAGAATACCTGCATTACATACATATATAAATATTTATATAACTTAATAATATATTGCTTTGGCATACATACATATGTAATAAAATTATAATGAAAAG
>NW_007729669.1:165716-199296 GCF_000696425.1 Galeopterus variegatus
TATAACTTAATAATATATTGCTTTGGCATACATACATATGTAATAAAATTATAATGAAAAGAAAAAGATGAACAGAAAAATCAGAAAAGCAGTTAAAATTGACAGCAGGGCAACAGGATGAAGAAGTGAAATTCATTAAGAAATAGCAAATGGGGATCCTTAAAATTACTGACAATATATTTTTTAAGATGAATAGTTAATACATATGTTTTTGATATATTATACTTTATACTATATATATAATATGGTTTTCTTCACACACAAACATTTTCTAATTAATGAATTAAAGTAATTTGACCAGATATCTATCACTTTTAAATTTAACTTAAATTGGCTAGAAAATGCATGCCAATTAATCATTAAAATCAAAATCTATATATGACTTTAGAATTATAATATTAAAGTTTTGCTTTATTATGAACTTTATACTTATAAATAGCATTACAAATACCATTTCTATTGAGTGTCGGCTGTATTTATTTATTTAGAATAATTTTTATTTTCCAGAAGATATTTTTGCTGAATTTAAAGTGTATGATTCATTATGGAGCATAAATTATAAGTAAACATTATCATAAGAAAAATGTTGGATGAAATTCACTCCTCAAATTTCTTACATGTAATTCCTAATCAAAGTAGTAAGTCTCACTGTAGATGGTACTGTGTTATCTTATTTATACTTTTCCATGTGCTTTCTTTCTTTTTTTTTTTTACCCTTTACCAATTTTCAAGGGTTCAATTGTATATCCAAAATTCCAAGAGTCTCAACAAAGTCATACCTTTAACTAAACTTTAATTTTGAGCAATATATATTTATATTTACATATTATTGATTTTTCCCAAAATGTGAAGAAGTTGGTATTATTATTATATCTTAATTTTATGTATTTGAAATCTTCCTATTCTCTTGATGTAATAAGCATTTATTGCAATAAACTTTCCCCTTAGTACTGCTTTTGCAGTATCCCATAGGTTTTGGTATGATGTGCTATTGTCGTCATCATTAGTTTCAAGAAATTTTTTGATTTCCTGTTTGATTTCTTCTTTAACCCATATGTCATTCAGAAGTATGTTGTTTAATTTCCAAGTATTTGTGTGATGTCCAAAGTTTCGTTTGTTATTAATTTCTAGTTTTAATCCACTATGGTCTGAGAAGATGCATGAAATGATTTTGGTTCTTTAAAATTTGTTGATACTTGATTTGTGATCTAATATACGATCTATCTTGGAGAATATCCCATGTGCTGATGAGAGGAATGTATATTCTCTGGTTGTTGGGTGAAATGTTCTGCATATATCGTCAAGTCCAACTGGTCTAGAGTGTAGTTTAAATCCTGTGTTTCCCTATCAATTTGTTGCCTAGATGATTGAGAGGGCAATGTTCAAGTCCTCAACTACTACAGCATTGAGGTCTATCTCTTTAGGTGTCGTAATGTTTGCTTTATAAATCTGGGTGCACCAATGTTGGGAGCATACATGTTTATGATTGTTATGTCTTCTTGGTGGATAGATCCCTTTATCACTCCATAATGGCCTTCTTTGTCTCTTTTTATAGTTTTTGATTTAAAGTCTATTTTACCTGATATAAGAATAGCTACTCCTGCTTCCTTTTGGTTTCTATTTGCATGGTATATCTTTTTCTGTCCTTTCACTTTTAGTCTGTGAGAGTCTTTACAGGTATGGTAGGTTTCTTGTAGGCAGCATATAGTTGGCTCTATTTTTTTAATCCAGCCAGCCAGTCGATATCTTTTGAGTGGGGAGTTCAATCCATTAACATTTAGCATTGCTATTGAAAGATATTGTCTGATTCCTGTCATTTAATTGCTTTTGTGTGGTTGTTTTAAATTTCTTTCGTTCCTTTCTTTCCCTGCTGTTCTATGACTTTGAAGTTTGTTGGGTTTTCGAAGTGGAATAGTATAGTTGGTTTTTTTTTTTTTTTCCTCTTTCTCATTTGCCCATATCTTTTATCAGTGGGATTTATTCTTCTTAGTGTGCTCATGATGGGATTATATTTTGGAGGGTTCTAGGTTTCTTGTCAGGCTGGTCGTGTGATGCAGAATTCCCACAGTTTTTGTTTATCTGGGAAATACACTATATCTCTCTTATATCTGAAGGATAGCCTTGCTGAGCATAGTGTTCTTGGTTGAGAGCCCTGCCCCCCACAGCTCTTGCAGGGAGAGACCTCAGCACCCCAGCAATAGCACCTGGAGTCCCATTCCTCAAAACTTTCACCAGGAGAGCCCCCAGCAATCTGGCTCCAGTCCCAGGAGCCCTGCCCCTTGTGGTTCTCACTGGGAGTGACTCGAGCACCTCTACACCAGCCCTGGGAGTCCTTCTTGTGGCTTGAGCTGGAAGAGGCTTCAGCAGCCCATCACCAGCCTTGAGAGCTTCTCTCCTCACCAGCATTCAATTTTATGTATATGGAAACTGAGGATAAGTGAGATTAAGTAAACTGTCCAGGATCACTGTCTTTGTTTAGGCTGCTGTAGCAAAAATATTATAGATTGGTTGGTTTAACAAACATTTACTCTCACAGTTATGGAGGCTGTGAAGTCTAAGATCAGAGCACTGGTAGTTGTGGTGTCTGGGGAGGGCCACTTCCTGGTTTGCAGAGGACTGTCTTCTTGTATCCTCACATGAAGGAGAAAGCAGAGAGAGAGAAGACATGTTCTCATGTCTGTTCTTGTAGGACACTAATCTCATTTATGAGGGCTCCACGCTCATAACCTAATTACCTCTTAATGCCATCATACAGGGGATTAAAATTTCAGGGAGCTAATAAATAAATAAAGGAAGGAAGGAAGAAGGAAGGAAGGGAGGAAGGGAGAGAGGGAGAGAAGGAAGAAAGAACAACCACGACAATATGTGAACTTTCAGAAGAAAACAGAACTATGCTAACTACTGGTGGGAAAGAGGGATGGGGAGGGAGTTAGGGAGAAATTGGGTAATGGGCACAAAAAACAATGATGAATAAGATAATAATCCTGTTTTGATTATCACATATTGTTCACAAATACTGATAGTCAGCTTTGTATCCCACGAATATGTGTAATTGTTTCAATAAAAAATAAATAAAAAGGAAAAAGAAATAAGATTTCAACATATGAACTTTAGGGAACATAAACATTTAGTCCATAACAATCACATAGGTAATAAGTGACAGAACAGGGATTCAATCTCGTATTTGAATAACATACTCTGTGTTCTTTTCTAAAACATGTTGTAAATTATATATACTCTAATATAGATTCCTAAATGACTATATGAATCAAAATATTTTTATTTTCATCATGGTCAAAATTTTCATTTGTTACATCAATCCATTCCAGTGTCATAAAGATTCTGCAATGTATGGTTTAAAGAAATATATTCAGTATTTTCTTATTAAAATTATCTGTTAGTGCAATTACCTACTATATTGATTTAATAACTTCTAGGCCTTGGATACATGGTAGTTGTTAACATTATTCTGAAGTATGACTCACCCATTTTCTATAGAGTTAGAAAATATAAAGTAAATTATGCTTTGTCTACAAATCTGAATTTTGAGTAGCGTTGGTATATTTTAGCATATGGATTCTTTTATTCTAGAATATGGAAGGTCTGCTTTTGGAGGGATGCCAAGAGTTCCCTATGTACTATGTAATCTTGTTATAAAGAAACTGATGATGTATGTGGTGACTTCCATTCATGACTTTGAATGGAAATCATTTATATAATACCTTTTTGCCTAAAAGGCTGTTTTATCACTAGATTCTCTTCTCAAGTAGTAGAAACCTTTTGTTTTTAATTCATTTTATTTTGACATGAAAATGTATATTTTATCAAGGAGTAATAATTCTCTTAGAAAGTACCTAATACTGAATGGCATATCAAAAATCACAATGGGCATTCAACCAAAAATATGATGTTACTTCATAAAAGCAATATAAGGTTTTATGATTAGCAGGTCTTTAAAAAGCAAAGAATATAAAGAGATAAAATCATTGTATAACTAGAAAAACATAGGTACAGATGAGATCACTTGAAAATATTCAGATTGATTCCTCCATACAGATATAATCTATGTTTAGCATTATTCATTCAAAGGACTTTTACTTCACTCCTTTTTTTGAGGTATAAAACTACCACGTGCTCTCTATGCAATATAAGATCTCAATCTTTCAATTTAACATAATTGAGGAGAGAAGACTTACATAGATAAATCGTAAGGAATAGGTAAACATACAGTCAACAACAGTATAGACTGTTAGTTCTGGAGGAATTGTAAAAATTTGAATTAATGAAGAGAAAATTGATGAATTTAGTCAAAGGCGTGACCACTAATTCTCTCCTGAGACTTCCCTGTCTACAGTTTCCAGGAAGGAGTTCCATTCTCTCAGTCAATTAAATTGAGCTGAAAGCTGAACTTGTTATGCTATTTCCATGTTTGTCTGTTTTCCTTCTTTTTTTCTTTTTTTTTTTCTTAGAGAAGATGAAGCCTGCAGCAACAGACCATCCATCTCAATTTTTAAAATTGCAACATAATTGATTATCCATACTGTGAAGTACAACGTTCAATATCAATACCTGTGTGCAATGTGTGATGCTCAAAATAGGAAGTTACTATGTTTATCATTCTACAATGTATTCATTTCTTGTGGCTCGTACTGTGAAGTACAACGTTCAATATCAATACCTGTGTGCAATGTGTGATGCTCAAAATAGGATGTTACTATGTTTATCATTCTACAATGTATTCATTTCTTGTGGCTCTTTACAAATTTCTCACTAAGCACCGCCCCCCTCCTCCCCCTTTACCTCCTCTAGTGGCCTCAGATTATTCTCTCCTTTTTAGAGTTGAATGAATTATTGTGATTTACTTTCTTTCTTTCTTTTTTAATTTATTTTTTTAGCTCCTACTTATGAGTGAGGACATTATGATTTCCATTCCTTTGTGGATACTCCCAGCAGTGGGATTGCTGGATTGTATGTCAGTTCTATCTGTAGTTGTTTGAGGAACCTCCATAATGCTTTCCATGGCGGCTGCACTAGTTTACAGTCCCACCAGCAGTGTAAGAGGGCTCCTCTTTGAATACTCAACAGCATTTGTTTTTCTCTGTCTTTTTTGATAAAAGCTAGTCTAACTATTAGGGGTGAGATGATATCTCAATATGGTTTTGATTTGCATTGCCCTGATGATTAGTGATGTTGACTATTTCTTCATGTGTCTGCTGGCCAATTGTATATCTTCCTTTGAGAAATGCCTATTTAGATCCTTTGCATATTTTTAAATCTGGTTATATGTTTTTTATACTGTTAAGTTGTTTGAGTTTCTTGTATAATCTGGACATTAATCCCTTGTCGGATGCATAGTTTGCAAATATTTTCTCCCATTCTACATGTTGTCTTTTTCACTCTGTTAACTGTTTCTTTTGCTGTGCAGAAACTTTTTAGATTGATATAATTTGTTTTTTGTTGTTGTTGTTGCCTATGCTTTTGGGGTTTATTCATGAAGTCTTTTCCCAGTACTACTTCCTGAAGTGTTTCTGCTATGCTTTGTTTTAGTAGTTTTGTAGACTGAGGTCTTTATTTAAGTCCTCAGTCCATTTTGAGTTAATTTGGGTATATGGTGAGAGGTACAGATCTATTTTCATTCTTCTACATATGGGTGTCCATTTTCCCAGCACCATTTACTGAAGAGGCAGTCTTTTCCCCAATGCTTTGAGTTTTTTTTTTTTTTCTCATGATGGCTTTATTTTTTTTGTTCAGGATTCAGGGCCTTTTGTTGTTCCATATAAGTTTTAGTATGTTAGGATAGTTTTTTTCTATTCCTGTGAAGAATGTCATCAGTATTTTGATGGGGATTGTGTTGAATCTGTAGATAGCTTTGGGTAGCATGGACATTTTCACAATGTTAATTCTTCTAATCTAAGAGCATGGAATGTCTTTCCATCTTTTTGTGTCTGCTTTACTTTCTTTCAGCAATGGTTTGTAGTTTTTGTTGTAGAGATCTCTCATTTCCTTGGTTAAATTGATTCTTTGGTACTTTTTTTGGTGACTATTGCAAATGCACATGCTTTCTTGTTTTCTTTTCTGCTAGTTTGTTATTGGAGTATAAAATGCTACTGATTTTTGCATGTTGATTGTGTATCCTGCAACTTAACTGAAATTATTTATCAGTTTTCTGGTAGTGTCTTCAGGTTTTTCTATATACAGGTTCACATTATCTGCAAACAGGGGCAGTTTGACTTGTCTTTTCCAGTCTGAATGCCTTTTATTTATTTCTCTTGCCTGATTGCTCTGGCTAGTACTTCCAATACTGTGTTAAATAGGAGTGGTGAGAGTGGGCATCCTTGCATTGTTCCTGTTCTTAAGAAAAAAGGCTTCCAGCTTTTCCCCATTCAGGATGATATTGATGGTGGTTTTATCATATATGGCTTTTATTGTGTTGAGACACTTTCTTTTTATACCTAATTTGCTGAGAGTCTTTATCAGGAAGATATGCTGAATTTTGCCATATGCTTTTTCTGCATCTGTTTAGATGATAATACGGGTTTTATCCTTGATTTTGTTGATGTGGTGCATCACACTGATTGACTTGTGTATGTTGAACCATCCATGCATGGTTCAACACCTGAGATGAATCCCACTTGATCATGGTGCATAATTTTTTTGATGTGTTGCTGTATTCTGATTGTTTATATTTTGTTGAGGAATTTTGTGTCTATGTTCATCAGAGATATTGGCTTGTAGTTTTCTCTTTTGGTTGTACCTTTGTCTGGTTTGGGTATCAGGGTGATGCTGGCCTCGTTGAATGACTTCGGGAGAATGGCCTCTGTTTCAATATTTTGAAATAGTTTGAAGAGAATCAGTACTAATTTCTCTTTAGAAGTTTGTTAGAATTCAGCAGTAAAGACATCTGGTCCTCCATTTTCCATTTGGAAGACTCCTGATTACCTTAATCTTGTTGCTTGTTATTGGACTGGTCATGTTTTCTATGTCTTCTTGGTTCAGTCTTGGTTGTTTGTATGTGACCAGAAATTTAACCATTTCCTTCAGGTTTTCAAATTTGTTGGTGTATAGGTGTTTATAATAGTCTCTAATGATTCTTTAATTTTCTGTGGAATCAGTTGTAATGTCTCCTTTTTCATTTCTGATTTTTGCTATTTCGGTCTCTCTCTCTCTCTCTCTCTCTCTCTCTCTCTCTCTGTGAACCTAGGTAATGGTTTGTCTATTTTGTCTATCTTCTCAAAATATCAACTTTTTGTTTCATTGATCTTTTGTATTGTTTTGGGGGGTCTCTGTTTTATTTATATCTGGTCTGATCTTAATTATTTCTTTCCATCTACTAATGTGGGGATTGGATTGTTATTAATTTTCTAGTTCTTTGAGCTGTAGCCTTAGGTCATTTATTTGAGATCTTTCTAATCTTTTAATGTAAGTATTTACTGCAATAAACTTCACTCTTAGTACTGCTTTTGCAGTATTCCACAGGTTTTGGAATGACGTGTCTTTATTTTCATTAGTTTCAAGAAATTTTTTGATATTTTGTTTACTTTCATTGTGGACCAATAGGTTTTCAGGAGCATGTCATTTAATTTCCATGTATTTGTGTAGTTTCCAGAGTTTTGCTTGTTATCAATTTGTAGTTTAACCCAATGTGGTCTGTAATGGGAATTGAATTAATTTCAATTTTTAAAAAATTTATTGAGACTTGATTTGTGAACTTACATGTAGTCTATCCTGGAGCATGCTCCATGTACAGAGGAGAAGAATGCATGTTCTACAGTTGTTGGATGAAATGTTCTGTAGTTCTGCTAAGTCCATTTGGTCTAAAGCATTGTTGAAATCCTGTCTTTCTGTATTGACTTGTTGCCTCGATGATCTGTCCAATGCTAAGAGGGGGTATTCAAGTGCCCAACTAGCATTGTATCAGAGTCTATCTCTTTCTCTTGGTCTAATATTTTTTGCTTTATATATCTGGGTGTTCTGGTATTGGGTGTATATATATTCATGATTTTGATATCTTCTTGCTATATAGATTCTTTTATCATTATATAGTGGCCTTCTGTGTCTCTTTTCATGGCTTTTGGTTTAAAGCCTGTTTTATCTGATATAAGAATAGCTACTCCTGCTCATTTTTGAGTTCTATTTACATTTTTTATCTTTCTCCATCCCTTCAGTATTAGTCTATGAGTGTCTTTACAGGTGAGGTAAGTCTCTTGAGGACAGCATATAGTTGGGTCTAGTTTTTTTAATCCTATCAATCTGTCTGTGTCTTTTGATTGGGGAGATGAATCCTTACATTTATGGTTGTTTTTAAAAGGCATTGTCTTACTCCTGTCATTTTGTCAATTTTCCTTTGGATATTTTAAATATCTTTTGTTCCTTTCTTCCCCATTTATTGTTTGCCTTTAATGTTTGTAGGTTTTTTGAGGTGGTAAAGTTTAGTCTCCTTCTCTTTCTTATTTGCATTTTGTTCTACAAGTGGGTTTTCTTCTTTCTTGTGTATTCATAGTAGTGATTTTCATTTTTTGGATTCCAGATGCAGGATTCCCTTGAGGATTTCTTGAAGGGGTGGTTGTATGATGGGAAACTCATGGAGTTTTTGATTTTGGGGGAAAACCCCTTTATTTCTGAAGGATCTCCTTGCAGGGTGTAGTATTCTTGGCTGGTAGTTTTTTTTTCTTTTTTCTTTTAGTGTTTTGAGTATATCATCCCATTTTCTTCTAGCCTGTACAATTTCTGTTGAGAAGTCTGATGTTAGTCTAATGGAGGCTCCCTCGCAGGTGAATTGACACTTTTCTCATGCTGCTTTTAGGATTGTCTCTTAACTTTAAGCTTTACCAGTTTGATGATAATATGTCTCAGAGAGGATCTTTTTGGATTGAATCTGTTTGGGGATCTTTGAGCCTCTGGCATCTGAAGGTCTGTTTTACCCCCTATACCTGGGAAGTTTTCTGCTGTTATTTTGTGAATATGTTTTCAATGTCTTTTCCTTTTTCTCCCTCTTCTGGAACACCCATAATTTGGATATTTGTGTGTTTAAGGTTTTCCATTACCTCCCTTAGAATTTCTTCACTTTTTTAATTCTTTTTTTCTTTCTTTCTTTTTTTTAATCCCCCTGGGTTATTTTGAAAAGACCATTTTTTGAGATTGAAAATTCTTTCTTTGGCTAGCTCTAACCTTTTCCTCAAGCTCTTGGTTGTGTTTTTTCAATTTGTTGAATGAATCCTTCAGTTCTAGTTCTGCTATATTCTTTCTTAAGGCATTGATCTGTTTGTAAATTTCCTCCTTCATATCTTGGATACTTTTTCACCTTTTCTTGTGTTGTCTAAGTCTTCTTGTCTCTCATTGAGTTTCCTTAAAGTTGTTGCTCAAAATTTCTCTACCATCATTTCCTGCTGTATGTCTGATATTGGGAATTACTGTATTTATCTGATGATGTCATCTTTTCATTTCTTTCTTTCTCTTTTTCTTAATTTTAGTATATTTACATTGATGTCTGGTCATCTTGTAGAGCAGGTGCTTCTTCTATTACTCTCGTGTAGGCCTTGATGAGGGAGACTCCCTTCTATTTTTCAGGGTTCCTCTGGTGACTCTCTTTGTGTAGCCAGGTGGGAGGTGGGCAGCCTGCACAGTGGCTTTGGCTGCTACTGTGGCAGTGAGCCACCCTTGTGGTGGCAGTGACTGTGGCAGTGTTTGTCATGGACCACCCATGTAAAATTGGCTTGTGGTATACTCTGGGTCCCTGGGCATGCTCCTGACTTCTGTCAGGTGGTGAACTGCCTGCAGCTCCTGCCTTGGCCCCTGGGCATAGTCATGCCTTCTGTCCCTCTTGTTTCCTTATTTATTTAACATAAATTAAGCTGTATTTAAATTAAAGAACCTTTTTATTACATGTGCTACAGAAGGAATAAAAGATGCATTTGAGTCAACCTTATCCTGTGTTTGTTAAACAATGTTAAGCCCTTATTACTCAATACTGAGGAAGCTGTATCTCCAGGATAAACGGTGAATAGCTCACTAACATCAGCAGGACAAGTGCTGGTTGAGTAGAACACAGACATGAAAGTACGGATGGGCCCAGAGGGAATGTTACTTGGAAAAAACTCTTGATCTGTAAAGAGGAAAAGGGATTGTTTTGTTCTTTGATTTATGTGACATTATTCAAATATAAAATTTTCCTTCTCTTTTTTGCAAGGTGTGTATTTGTGTGTGAAATGCATAAAATGTCTATGTCTGTATTAAAGTCCTTTGTATCTTGGCCAGTGTGTCTGCCCACACACCACCACTCACTGCAAAGGCAAACCTCCACACATGTGACAGCTCACCATATATTTAGACTACTCCCAGGCAGTGATTCAGGAAAGGAACTTTTTGGCAAAACAAACTTTAAAACTTTACAGTATACCCCACTATTGACCTATGCATGTCAACTCACATCTTCAAGAGTATAGATAGTCAAAATGTATAAACAATCTTTTGAAAACACCTGATGAATAAAAGGTATGTGCAGAAATGACTGAGATGAATACATTATTTTAGTTTGAGTGGAGAAATAGTTTGTATCTTTTTTAATGGGTTGTCCTTTCTTTACTGAATTGTTAAGAGTTCTTTATATATTCTTAATATAAGACCATTGTCAAACATAAGTTTTTGGCTTGCTTTTTCAATTTTATTGTAGTGTCTTTGGAAGACCAATGTGTTAATTTTGATGCAGTTCAATTCAGTGCAGTTTTCTCTTATAGCTTTTCATTTTGCATCCTATTTAATTTTTGTTTGTTTGTTTGTTTTCTGGCCAAACCTAACCCAAGTCATAAGATTTTCTCCTATGTTTTTTTCTACATGTTTTTCAGATTGATTCTTACATTTTAGGTCTATCTGAATTATTCCTTATATATTGAATGGGGTACATTGTGTGGTATCTCACTGTGTCTTTTGTTTACAAAATGATATTGAGTGTTTTTCCTGTGCTTTATGTAAACTCTCTCTCTCTTTCTCTGTTTTTAAGTGTCTGTTCAAATAGTTTGTCCAATTTTTTTTCTTTTTCAATTCAGTGTTTTATCTTTTCATTACTGAGTTGTAGAAGTTGTTTATAAGTTCTGGAGACCTGACATTGGTTCATATATTTGCTTTGTGAATATTTCTTTCCAGTCTGTGGCTCGCACATTTATTTTCTTTTTCTAAAAAACTATTTATCTTATAATTGACAAATAAAAATTGCATATATTTATGTTATAACACATTATGTTTTGATATGTGTGTACATTGTGTAGTGGCTAAACCAAGCTAATAAACATACATATTACCTCACGTACTTATTTGTTTGTGGTAGCAACACTTAAAATCTACTCTCTTAGCAACTTTCTAGTGTACAATACATTGCTATTAACTATAGTCACCATGTTGTAGAATAGGTCTCTTAAACTTATTATCCTGTTTAACTGAAATCTTGTATCCTGTGATCAATATCTCCCATCCCCTCCCTCCCTCACATCCCCAGCCTCTGGTAACCACAATTTTACTCTCTGCTTCTATGAGTTCAAATTTTAGATTCCACATGTAAGTGACATCATGTGGTATTTGTCCTTCTGTGACTGGCTTATTTCACTTAACATCCTCCAACATTTATACATGTTGTCACTAGTGACAGGATTTTTTTCTGTCTTAGGGTTGAATGGCATTCCATTGTGTATATATATATCACATTTTCTTTATTCATGTATGTTTTGATTAGCAATTTGATTTCATATCATGTCTATTGTGAATAATGCTTCAACGAACATGGAAGTGCAAAAATTTCTTTGAAATAGTAATTTCATATCCTTGGGATATACACTCAGAAGTGGGATTGCTGGATCATATGGTAATTCTATTTCTAACTGTTTTAAAACTACCATACTGTTTTCCATAACAGCTGTGCCAATTCACATTTGCCAGGGTTCTGTTTTCTCCACATCCGCACCAACACTGCTATCTTTTGCTTTTTTGATTGTAGCCATTCTGATAGGTGTGACATATTTCATTGTAGTTTTAATTTGCATTTCCCTAATTATTAGTGATATTAAGCATTTTTTTTCATATACCTTTTGGCCATATGTATGTCTTTTCTTGTCTTGTGAAATGTCTATTCAGCTCCTTTGCCCATTTTTTAAATTGTGTTATTTGTTTTCTTATAATTGGGTTGTTTGCATTTCTTTTATATTTTGTGTATTAACCCCTTATCAGATGTATGTTTTACAAATATTTACTCTCACTCTGTAGGTTGTGTTTTCACTCTGTTATTTCTTTTGCTGTGCAGAAGTGCATATTTATTTTCTAGCTGGTATTTTTAATGAATAGAATTTTTATTTTGATAAAGTCTAATTCACTCTTACATATTGTATTCTATAGTTATTGCTTTCTGTGAACTGGTGACAAAAAAATTGTCTCCCAAGTCATGAAGATATTTGCCTGTTTTCCTGGAAAAGTTCTATGTCTACTGTTTTTATCTGTAAGCCTATGATCCATATCTAATCAATTTTTGTGTTTCACGAGTCAAATTCCTCTCTTTCTTTTTTCCATATGTATATTCCATTTTTAAAGCACAATTTATTGAAAAACTTTTTTCCCCATTTAATCAATTTGATGCCGATTTCATAAGTCAAATGACTATATGAAAGTGAATATATGTTTTAACTCACTATTTTGTTATATCAATCTTTTTTGCCAATACTTATGCTAGGACAGCACTGTCTTAATTAGCGTAACTTTGTATTAAGTCATAAAGTCACCTAGTGTAAATATTTCAACTTTGTTTTCTTTTTCAAGATACTTTGTTTACTTTAGATCTTTGCATTTCCATATATAATTTAGAATCAGCTTGTCAGTTTCCACAGAAAAACTTTCCTGACATTTTAATTTGTATTGTATTGAATCTATGGATCAATTGGGTAAAACTGACATCTTACCAACACCGAGTCTTTCAATCTATGAATCATATAAAACTCTAGTTATTTAGGCAGTCTTTAATTGAGTTCAGCAATGATTTTTTGTTTTAATATAGAGGTATTACATATCTATTATTAAATTTGTTCAAAGGCATTTTATGTGTAAGGACAATATTTTAAACGGTATAGTGTTTTCTTCATTTCTATTTACATTTACTTGCTATTGGTATATATTAATGAGAACTTACAAGAAGTATTTACTAGTTATAGTAGTTATAGTAGTTGCTTTCCAGATTCTTCAGGATTTTTGATGTAAATAATCATGCCACTTGCAAATATAAATGGTTTTACTTCTTTCTTTTCTATCTTTATTGTTTTTTAATCTCTTTTTCTTTCCTAATTTCATGCAAGAAGATCTCTAGTACAATGCAGAATAGAAGTGATAGAAATAGACATTATATCCTTTATCCTGATCTTAGAAGGAAATATTCAATATTTAAATATTAATTATTTTAGCTGTAGGTCTTTCGGAGATGACTTATATCAAGTTGAGAAAGTCTCCTTATATTTTTAGTTTGCTGAGAGTTCTTTGTTAATCTGTCAAATTTTGATATGTGATTTTCAGCATCTGTTAAAATAATCACAAAGTTTCATTCACAGTATACTATGCTTTTTAAATATTACTGAATTTTATTGGCAAATATCTGCCAAATAATTTTGCATCTCTATTTATGAGACATACTTTTTTTTTTAAATATGTCTTTTTCATATTTTGGTATTAGGGTGATGCTGGTCTCGTAAAATGTTTGGAAGGGTTTCTTCCTTTTCTATTTCTTGGAAGAGTTTTGGGGGTGTTAGCATTTTCTTCTGAAATGTTTTAGAGTTCATCATTAAAGCCATCTGGGCATAAAGTTTATTTTATTGGATGGAGCTTTGTAATAAATTCCATTTCTTTAAGAGATACAGAAATATTTTTATTTTCTCTTTGATTTTGTGTCAGTTTTGTACATTGTGTTTTTCAAAGATTTTAAAAATTTTATCTAAGTTGTTAAATTTATTGGCCAATAATTAGTTATAATTATAATTATAATTTGTTATTTTCCCATTGTCTTTGTAATGTGTGTTGTATCTGAAATAATGCTCCATCTTTTATTCCTGAAACTCGTAATTTATGATCTATCTCCTTACGAGTTTGTGTTTTATTATTCTTTTGCAAAACCACTTTTGTTAATTTTCATTATTCATCTGTTTTCTACTTCATTGATTTCTAATCTTTAGTATATTCTTTTTTATATGTATTTAGAGTTTGGCTCACATTTAAAAGCATTTAAATTTATACATTTTCACAAAGCACTGCTTATTCTGTATCCTACAAACTTGGCGATTATACTGTTAATACTTTAATTCAAAATATTTTCTAATTTATCTAGTGTATTTTTATTGCTTTATAGATTATTTAGCAACGTGTTTATTTTTTTCTTGCTAAATTTCTTAGTTCTTTAAAAATTTCTTCTCTAGCTTCCTGAGTTAAATATGTAGATAATTTGTTTTCAGTTTTTAACTATTTTTGACAGAAATTTAATTTAGCATGTAATAATAGTGTATTCTTGAAAATATTGGATATTTTAGTAATTACACTTGAAACCAACATAGGCCATTTTATAGATTTTATTCTAGTCATTTTATAGCACTTGATCTCATGAAGTCCTTAAAAACAATTGTCAGAATATGTACAAAACAGATGAGTTTGTTGAAAATATTGGATATTTTAGTAATTACACTTGAAACCAACATAGGCCATTTTATAGATTTCATTCTAGTCATTTTATAGCACTTGATCTCATGAAGTCCTTAAAAACAATTGTCAGAATATGTACAAAACAGATGAGTTTAGAATAATAAAATTACAAATTCAGTATATTTTCCACTGGAATTATTATATATTATATATTTATATATTATATATTATATATTTATATATTATATATTATATATTATTATATATTAAATATTATATATTTCCACTGCAACAATAATGAACTATAGGTACAGTATTTTAAGCATCACTACTCATGCTATTTTTTAAAATATGTCTATTAAAGCCACTAACTTGCCCTAGTTGCAAACTGTCTGTTCTCTATGATTTATTTTTTCCTCCCTCTTTTTTTTCTTCTTAGCCCTTAACATCATTTAAATGCTCAGTGATTAGTGCCATCATCAACTCCTTTTCTTCCAACATGTTGATTTAATTTAGCATGTGCAGTTCACAGCTGCGTGGTTATTGATAAAATTTTGAAAAACAAGGATAAGTTTATTTTTGTACTATACAACTGGTAGACACTTTGGAATCTTATGTGTTTCCTTTGAAAATGAACTGCCAAAAACTTATTTTTCAGCAAGCACTCAGATTTCTTCTTTCAACAATATGCTTAATTAACATTCTAAAACTTACTTCACTGGTATTTTTCCTGGAAAGTTTACTTTGGGGGTTAAAAAAATAGCATAGAAACATCTGCCAAATTATACATTTTTGGTAACAACAGATTTTTGTCAGCTAAACAACAAAATAATTTATAGTATCTTTTATGTGTTAATTACTTCTATGTTAGTATTTCTTTAAGGCATTATTAGCAACACCTTACAACTTGTAAGTTTTAAAATTACATATAGACTATTTCATCATTCCAAGGGCAGATATTATTTATGCTTTATGGATGAAGGAAAAATGTCTTTGAATGAGCCGTCAAATGAAAATAAAGACTAACTCTTCTGATTTATTGGATTTTAGAAATATCCATGCTCATCAATATTAAAACAAAATGATTATTCTTCATTGACTGCTTTTTAAAAATTAACCCTTTAGTGGTGTTCAGAGTTGGAGGCAATTAAAGGATTAGAAGAAAGGATCACAACCACAATGTATATCGATAAAATAAAATTTAAAAAAAATGTAATACACACACACACACACACACACACAAATATTTATAACACCATGAGTGAACCCTAAGGTAAACTACTTCACATACTTTGGGTGATGATGACAGGACAAAGGAGGTTCATTGATTGTAACAAATTGTGACAAATTGTCACTCCAGGGGGGATGTTGACACTGGGGGAGGCTTTGGGTGTGTGGGGACAGAGGGTATTTAGGAAATCTCTGTACCTTCCTCTCAGTTTGGCGGTGAACCGAAAACTGCTATTCTAAAAAAATAAAGTCTTAAAAATGTTTTTCAAATAAAATAAGTAAAGGGCCGAGCCTGTGGCGCACTCTGGAGAGTGCGGCGCTGGGAGCGCAGCAGCGCTCCCGCCGCGGGTTCGGATCCTATATAGGGATGACCGGTGCGCTCACAGTGCTCACTGGCTGAGCGTGGTGCAGCCGATCTCAAAAAGGACAAATAAAATAAAATAAAATAAGTAAAAAAAACAAAACCGCTCACAGTGCTCACTGGCTGAGCGTGGTGCAGCCGATCTCAAAAAGGACAAATAAAATAAGTAAAACAAAACAAAAAAAAAGGACAAATAAAATAAAATAAAATAAGTAAAAAAAACAAAACAAAAAGGATCAAATTAATTGGTAATTCAGAAATCCTTGATTACTCTAATCAACATTTTCATCTCTCTGGAAGAATTTTTTCTTTTTATTTCAAGAAATAAAAAAGTATGTCAGCCAAATGAGTCAGGCATAGCATTTTATGCTGCCTTCATTTAATAGAAAGCCACATTTAAATATCACTTGTTTTGCCGTGACCAACAATACAAAGCCTGTATGGAATAGAAGAACACCAAAATCAAGATATTATGTAGAATCCTGAAATGAATTTATTCTAGATTTCCTCAAGGTAATTAAAAAGAAATGAGGAAAAGTAGATATAAAAAGTAGAAGTAATACAGTTGGCAGGTTAGCTCAGTTGGTTAGAGCACAGTGTTGGTAACACCCAGGTCAAGGGTTTGGATCCTTCTACTGGCCTGCCACCAAAAAAAAAGAAAGAAAGAATAAGAAGAAAAAAAGAAATGATAATTATGATGAAAGCTACCATTGTACGAACACCTTGTATGTTCCTGGCATATTACCTAAATAATGGTAATAAATTAAATAATAATAAATAATAATTAAATCTTCACTTAATCCTGACAAAACCAGTCAACAGTTACATGCTTATTTTATAGATTATTGTAAAACCAAATTTCATGGAGATTAAATAATGAGTTCAGGGTCATATTATTAAGTGATAGAATCAGAATTCAAAACAAGCTCATTTTGTCTCTAGATGTTTCTACTACAGGGTATGAGAAAGAAAAGAGGAGGTACAGGATGGAAACAAAGACAGGATAAAACTAAAACCTCAGGTGCGGTGCTAGCCAGTTTTGCATATAGTATTGTATTATTCACTAACATTCACAACTTAGTTTAGTATCATCAGTTTCATTTACTTTTAAGAAAGTGGAAAACTGAGATTCAGAAATTAACAGCCGTGTCCTAGGTCAAACAGTTGGCAAAGGGTGGAGTGAGTATTTCTAGTCTTGTATCTTAAAATATTTTCTCCTATGTTCAAGACCCACATACCAACTATTAAAGCTGTCTACTTTGCCTCAGGTGGCTCAAAATAAATATGTCTTAAATCATCTCATCATCTGTAATCTCTTCCCATTCCCATTGTTTCTCTAGCTTGATGAATGATATCATTATTTATCCTATAATAGCAAATAGGAGCCTTAGGCAGACTCTATGCCTATACATTTTAGTACCATATTTTCAAAATGTCAAACTGCATAAGATGATATAATATGTGACTCCAGGTCTCTTTTACTTCCTATAAAATATGCCTTACTTTTCTATAAACAGAGGAAAACTGATCAAATTGTATTGTGGGCTGAAGTCAAGATTGTCAATGCAGAAATAATTTTAGAAAGGTTTATTGAAGGCCAAACTTGAGGATTGACTGGAAACATAAGCTAACAGAGTTGAGAAGTGCTCCAAAGCCTATTAGAGGCTGGAAAGATTTTCTAGGAAAGTTTGGAAAATGAAGGTGGACTCCTCATACCAGAGTTGTCCTATTTTGGTGGATAAAATACAAAGGCTAACATTATTGGCTTCAGGTTACAACATACAGGCTAAAAACATCTACGTGCAGAACAGGCAGTAAATGTCATGCCTCAGCTACTCTTGGAAACAGCTCATCGTTTCACTTAAAGTCAGTAGGTTATACATAAATTAGTGCACCAACAATTTCAGGAACTTACACAAATTCTTTACCTTGGAGCAGAATGTCGACTTCAAATCATAAAACCTTTCCCAAAGGAAATTAGGTTTTAGGCAGCCTGCTTAAATCCATGTCATCGTTTATCAGTATAATCATTATAGTTCAGTTAAAGGAATAACATACTAACAATTATGAATTGTTTGCTGTGTGCCACACATTGTTCTGTATACTTTAAAAGTTTTGATTCACTTGATCTTCAAATTATTGCTATTTTTCAGAGAGGGAAACTGAGGTAGATTGCCAAAGGTCTTACATCTAGGAAGCAAAAAGTCCAGATTAAAACCCAAGCAATTTGTCTCAAGAGTCTGGGTTCTTGACTCTATGCCATACTGCCTTAGTGGTTTGAATTAGGTGACATACTCCAGGAGCATGACAAGGGGTAGTGTATCACTTTTGAACTGGCTATACTTAAGCAGGGGACCAGAGAAAAATTCAATATCACCATACAGTAATTATCTGTGTGACTTTAGTAAGCCACTTAACATTTATGATCATCGGTATCATCATAAATAATATATAACATTTGTTCTGATAACCTTCAAGGTACCCCCACTGCACTAAAATGCTGTGCTCCATAAGTAAAATTAATCAATATATTAAAATATTAGAATTTTAACCAAACTGACTTTTCGAGCAATGGGTACTTAAATTCAGCATATGAAACTGGAAAATTCATGTCTATCTGAAGTTCACCTGCACAGCTGTTTATCCCACTAGAATATTATCTTTGTGAGAACAGGACATGTGCATGTCTTATTCATCACCATTCTCCTAGGATCTAGAACAGTGCCTGGTAAAAACTGTCTTTCAAATTGAAATTTTTGCTATCTTGAATAGCTAACTATTGATTATCTAACCACTGGTAGAGAGTAATTCATCTGCCATGCTCTGGTTTGCGGTAAAGCAAAAAGAGAAATAACAGAATGGTAAGCAGAAAGAAATCTTTTTTGTATGCTTTTCAACCATCCAAACACGTAGCCATCTTGGAAAGCCCACTTTCAGCCACACTATTCTTGAGGCATCTGGGAAAACCTGGAGACTATATCCCTAAAGTGATCACAGAAGGAAATCCATGCAGGTCCCATGACTTGGGTCAGCTGAGCAGTATCATCTACAATTTTACAGGAATAGCTTTGCCAGTTGTTTTCTAGTCTCCACATTTCCTTTGAGAAAAATTGTTCCGAAAGCAGATGGAAACAATTGTTGTCAGGTGCAAAAGCCCTCCATCTCCTATCCACCATTTCCTCTTTTCTCAGCCTTTCAGAGACAGCTGGCACTGAGACAAGCTCATAAAACAATACACACTTTTTACATGAAGTTCTGTATAAGTTTTGGGCTTTGCAATGTGAATATTGAATAACAATATCTTTTTTGCATTTGTACAGCTAAGTTGATCTCACAGACACCATTACAGAGACAAGAAAGGCAAGGTGCTATCTTCCCCAGTGTTTTAAAAATAAATAAATAAAATTATTTTGGAAACTACTAGAATATTGAATAACAATATCTTTTTTGCATTTGTACAGCTAAGTTGATCTCACAGACACCATCACAGAGACAAGAAAGGCAAGGTGCTATCTTCCCCAGTGTTTTAAAAATAAATAAATAAAATTATTTTGGAAACTACTATGTACTGAGTATTGTTGCCTTAGAAGAAAATAACAAATGAAATATCAGTCAGAGTAGTCAATAGTAGCGGGAATGAATGTGCTCAGTTGATGCTGTGCTGGAAGGGTTGGAGAGAAAGGACACAGAGACCCACAAGGGAACACATAGTTCTTGCATTTCTGACTGTGTTGCTAGGCATGTGGGAGGTGCAGAACTATATGCACCCTTAGTTGAAATAAATTAGGTTACAGCCCAGGCATCCCAGAGCCTGGAGCACCAGTAGACTGGTATCTGGCCAGAGGCTCAAGTGAGCCTACGATCATGGGAAAAAAGGGATCAATTTTGATACTGTCACACACATTTTAAGTGTACTCAAAACACTCAGATTGAAAATGAGAAATCAAATCTGTGATTATTTATTTGGAAATACCCATGACGGCACTGAAAGTTTCAAAACAGAATACATTTTGCACTGACAATTTAAAAGATGTAGATATGTATACATTACTAGCAATAATAATAATGGACAATCAAGTCCATATTTAATACTGTCTTATGTTGCTTATATATGTTATACCATAAGATAAAGGAATATATATTCCTAAATTTTATTTACATTTATAGAAAGATGCATTATTATGTTGTAATATTATTCCACAGCCCATGCTGTTCCCAGAGTTTCCCCAATCCCTAACACACACACTATATTGTTCATGGTATATTTATAAGACTATATTGTACTTTTGAAACAGACATATGAGACATCAATTTCATACTTAATTGTTATGATCTTTAAGCTGACAAACTACATCATTCATATCTTCTTTACCCGGGATTTAAATTCAACTGATTCTGATTGAAATTAAGAATCCAATAACTTTACTCTTTTTATAAGTTGCATTTTGTACCCTAAAAGTGCATTTAAATAATGCTCTCACAAGTACCCTCACACCTGGCACTTTCCTTCTTTAACACGTATTAAATATAAGGTGATGACAATATCTTCCACAGTTGGCTTTATTTTGAACATACAGACCTACAAAAATTTTTTAAAGGATTTTTTTTTATTCTTTTTTTCTTTAATTTAACTTTTAAGAACATCTATGCTAGGTATTCTTAGAATATGGAAGCAGAATGTAAGGTAATTATTCTCAAATTTTGAATAGGTCACTATATTTTCTATGTGTGACATGTTAAGAAATGTAATTTTCATGTAGTTAAGCAATGGAAAAGGCAGAACTACACAGTCTCTTTTTGAGTATTTGTGGCACAAAGTCCTTACATCTTAGACTTAGACCAATGATTTAGATTTTTTTTCCTTCTAAGCTACCTGTGACCAGAATACTTTACCTAAATTTGTTCTAGTGAGAAGCATCAGGAAGGAATATAGCTGCCTTAAGGAATTTGGGATGAAATGATTCCTATGCCGTTCAGTTTAAACTACGCCCTGAGTGTAACTGAGTAATTCTGCACTAAAGAACATATTAAAAAAACAGTAAGAGGATTTTTCATAAATGTTTACATTTGCCAAATTGAAATTATGCTGAGAATACTTAGTCTATTATTTCATTTGATCTCTACACAAGCCCTGAAAAGTAAAAGGCTTTGCCCATTTTACATGATGAAGTTGAGGCTTACATCATTGCCACCCTTCTCCAAGGTCAAGTGGTTACCAAGGCATAGCTGTAATTCAAGCCCAAGAACGCATTCTTCCATGCCATAGCCACCACCTCATATGATGTGCTCACATATCCCTGGGTACTGAGCTATTAAAATAAAGTTGTTTAAGGTATTTTGCTTTCCAAAATTAAAGAAGATAGAGCCTTCTTTTATTAGAATGAAAATGCAAATGTCTTTTCCAAATCATATGCCACCAACAGGAAGCCTGCAAAAATTAATAATTGTGCCAGCTATCAATCTTTTTGCGAACAAAATTCAAAATTTGTTACCCTGCCTACAGATAAAATGTCATTTTATAAAAAGCTAATAATATGTACCCGCAAGTTTGCCTGTCAACACTAATGAGCCAATAGCAATGCTATTGCTAAATGCTAAAATGAATAAAATATTAAAATCATTTGGACATAGATATGAAATTATATAGTTTATTCAAATTGCTAAATATCAATAGAATTTACTTTTACAGTGACTTCTGGAGTCACAAAATTATGGATGATTTGAAAAACGTTACAGTTCATCCTGACATACCTAATTACAAACGTAAGGACACTGTGGGCTAGAGAGAGAAGTGAACTGCTCATGCCTGGGTAAAGGTAGAGCTGATCAGAAGTGTCTTTTCTTGCATTGTCAGCTAAAAAATTCTCCAGTATTTCATCTTTAATTCCCACTCTGTGCCTGAAGTTGTACAATGATTATTCCTTTATTTATTTTAATGTATTGTTACTAATTACAGAAAATGATTGAGATGGCTTACAAGTAGAAATTTAAAAGATGCACAAACTAAAAATAGGAGTAAAAAATGAAATAAAAACAGAGATTGAGTTAAGTTTAAATAGATCTAGGAATGAGACAACAAAAAGCATATCATAAAAACCAATGTGTATTATTTTAACTTAGCTTTCAACTGGGCTCTAACCTCTGTAGTATGGATACAAGACTTAAAATTCAATCCAGTATGCAATTTAATGTATCCACAAGGTAATTGAGCAGAAGCCAATGTGGTATACCACAGCCACCACCATGCCTACTGCCACCAAAAGCATGGTTCACCACTACAGTATCAGCCAGGGCTGCCTTACAGGCACTGATACAAGAGTCACCAGCACAACCTGCAAATAGAGGAAGTCTTTCTCCTAATAGCCAACTCCAGAGTAGTGAAGAAACAAGTACTCTACCAGATGACCAAACATCAATGAAAAATAATAGAACTACAAATAAACAAGAAGATATGACACTGCTGAAATAATATAGTAATTCTTAAGTAACAGACCCTATAAGGCAAGAAAGGCAAGAAACACGTGAGATGTCTGAAAAGGAAGTCGGGGCATTGATCTTAAGAAAACTTAAAGTGATAAAACAAGACTGCATTAGAGAACACAATGGAACAAACAAAAAAATCCAGGATATGAAGGAGGAAATTTACAGAGATTAATACCTTAAAAAAAAGTAGCAGAATTCCTAGAACCAAAGGATTTATTCCATGAAATAAAATCACAACAGAGAGCTTGAACAGCAGGCTAGAGCAAGCAGAAGAAAGAATTTCAGATCTCAAAGATGATCTTTTCAAAATAATTCAAGTGCACAAAAAAAAAAAAAAGAAAAAAAGTATTTAAAAAAATGAAGAAAATCTAAGAGAGCTAGCAGACAACATCAAGCATGAAAACATCCAAAACATTGATATTCCTGAAGGGGAAGAGAAAGAAAAATGCATTGAAAACCCATTCAAGGAAATAATAACAGAAAACTTCCCAGGTCTAGGGAGAGACACAGACCTTCAGATATGGGAAGACCAAAGATCCCCAAACAGATTCCATCCAAAAATATCCTCTCCAAGACACATTATGGTCAAACTGGCAAAGCTTAAAGACAAAGAGAGAATTCTAAAAGCAGCAAAAGTGTCAAGTCACCTTTAAGGACCATCCAAAAATATCCTCTCCAAGACACATTATGGTCAAACTGGCAAAGCTTAAAGACAAAGGGAGAATTCTAAAAGCAGCAAAAGTGTCAAGTCACCTTTAAGAGAGCCCCCATCAGACTAACAGCAGACTTCTAAACCAAAACCCTACAGACCAGAAGAAAATGGGATAATATATTTAAAATACTAAGAGAAAAGAGTTGCCAGCCAAGAATTATATATCCAGAAAGGCATTCCTTCAGAAAAGAGAGAGAAATAGTATATTTCCCAGAAAAACAAAAATTATGGGAGTTCACCATGACACAACCAGACCTGCAAGAAATTCTCAAGGAAGTTCCAAATCTGGAATCCAAATAAACAATAATCACTATTACGGATATACAAAAAAGAGAAAAACAGCTGTTAAAACAAAAATTCAAAGGAGAAAGAGGAAGGAGCTAAATCATTCCACTTCAAAAAACCAACAAGACTAAAAATAAAAGGAACAAAGAAAGGAACAAAATATATTTAAAACATTTAAACAAAAAGCAACAAAATGACAGGAGTAAAACAGTACCTTTCAATAACAACCCTAAATGTAAATGGATTAAAGTCCCCATTCAAAAGATACAGACTTGTGGATTAGATTAAAAAGGTAGAATCAACTGTATGCTGTCTTCAAGAGACTAACCTCACCTGTAAAGACACACAGTCTAATAGTGAAGGGATGGAAAAAGGTATATAATGCAAAGGGAAGCCAAAAATGAGCAAGTAGCCATTCTTATTTCAGATAAAATAGACTTTAAATCAAAAACCATCAAAAGAGAAAAAGAAGGCCACTATATAATGATAAAGGGATCTATCCAGCTGGAAGACATAACAATCATGAATATGTATGTACCCAACACTGGGACACCCTGTTATATAAACCGAACACTCTCAGACCTAATGCAAAAGATAGAAACTAATATGATAATAGTGGATGACCTGAACACCCCTGTCTCAGCAATGAACAGATATTCCAGGCAACGAATCAACAAAGAAGCACAAGATTTGAACTATACCATAGAACAACTGGATCTGGCAGATATCTACAGACCTTTTCACCCAACTACAGAATAGGCATTCTTCTCATCAGCACATGGAACACTCTCCAGAATAGACCATATGTTAGGTCACAAATC
This sequence comes from Galeopterus variegatus, assembly GCF_000696425.1. Lineage (NCBI taxonomy): Eukaryota > Metazoa > Chordata > Mammalia > Dermoptera > Cynocephalidae > Galeopterus > Galeopterus variegatus. Next base: position 190,261 of record NW_007729669.1, read on the forward strand.
AAGTCTCAGGAAATTTTAAAAAACTGAAGTTATTCCAAGAATCTTTTAAAATGATAATGGATTAAAACCAAAAATCAATAAAAAGTGAAATTCTAGAAACTATACAAATGTGTGGGAACTAAACAACAGGATCCTGAATGGCCTACAGGTCAACAGGAAATTAAACAGGAAAGTCAAAATGATTGAATCTAATGAAAATAAAGATACATAATACCAAAACCTGTGGAATACTGCAAAAGCAGTACTAAGAGAGAAGATTGTTGCAATCAATGTATACATTAAAAGTATAGAAAGGCTTCAAATAAACAACCTAACACCATACTTCAAAGAACTGTGAAACAACAATCCAATCCTAAAAGTAGGAAGTTGAAAGAAATAATTAAGACCAGAGCAGAACTAAATGAAACAGAGAACCCCAAAATGATACAAAAGATCAGTGAAACAAAAAGACAGAAAAAAGAAGAAGATGGAAGATCCAAATAACAGAAAGATGAAAAGGGGGACATTACAACTGATACCACAGAAATACAAAGAATCATTACAGAGTATTATAAAAAACTGTATGCCAACAAATATTTAAACCTGGAGGAAATGGATAAATTTCTGGGCAAAAAACTACTAAGACTGAACCAAGATGAAATAGAAAACCTGAACAGACCAATAACAAACAAAGAGATTGAAGCAGTAATCAGCAATCTTCCAACAAAGAAAAGCCCAGGACTGGACTTCAGCTTTAAAGCTGAATTATATCAAACCTTTAAAGAGGAATTAATATCAATTCTCTTCAAATTATTCTAAAAAATTGAAACAGAAGCCATTCTCCCAAACTCTTTTTATGAGGCCAGCATCATCCTGATACCAAAACCAGACAAAGACACAACAATAAAGAAAATTACAGGTTGATATTTGCTGAACATAGATTAAAAAATCCTCAACAAAATATTAGCAATCAAAATACAGCAACACATCTGCATCTCTCCCTACAACTGGGACGTTTTCTGTTATCATTTCCTTGAATAGATTTTCAATACCTTTTCCTTCCTCCTTCCCTTCTGGAATACCCACAATTCAGATGTTAGAGTGCTTGAGGTTGTCTGCTATGTCTCTTAGATTTTCTTCATTATTTTTAATTCTTTTTTCCTTTTTTTTTTTTGTCTCCTGGGTTATTTCAAAAAGACCATCTTCAAGATTTAAAATTCTTTCTTCTGCTTGCTCTGCCCTGCTGCTCAAGCTCTCTGTTACGCTTTTTATTTCACTGAGTGAATCTTTCATTTCTAGGAGTTCAGCTACATTCTTTTTTAAGGTATTAATCTCTTTGTAAATTTCCTCCCTCATATTCTGCATATTCTTTCTTGTTTCATTGTGTTCTCTAATTGAGTCTTCTTTTATGTTTTTGAGTTTTCTTAAGATTATTGCTTAGAATTCCTTTTCAGACATTTCAGGGATTCTCTGTTCTATTGGGTCTGAAATTTGAGCATTACTGTACTCCTTCAGTGGTGTCATATCTTCTTGTTTGTTTGTAGTTCTAGTATTTTTTCATTGATGTTTGGTCATCTGGTAGATGACTTACTCTGGAATTGTCTATGAGGATAAAGAATTCTTCCTCCATTTGCAGGCTGTACTGGTGATTCTTATTATATCAATGTAGTCAAGTGAGTGGAAGGTTGCCTGTATAGAGGCCCTGGCTGCTACTGTGGTGGTGAACTGCCCTTGTGGTGACAGTAGGTGTGGTGGTGTCTATATTACACCATCTTGGCTCCTGTTCCAGAATTTGTGGCTGTAGACTAAGCCCCCAGTACCACGTCAGTCTCGGCTTATGTCCGCACCTGCTGTGGCTGCGGACACTTCCCTCGTGGGCCTTAGACCAAGCCCCTGGTGCTGCTCAGGTCTTGGCTCACCTCAGCAGCTGCTGCAGCTGTCAATGACATGATTTTTTTTATTAATATTTTTTTACATTCTGTGCTGTTATTGCAGAGCAGTTGGGAGGGAGGGGGAGAGGGGAAAGCAGAAGGAAATGTGATGGAAGAAGGAGAAAGGAGGAGGGTTGGGACTGAATTCTGTGGCACCCCCACATTCCCACAGGGGAGACCTGAAGGCTTCCAGTGGTGGCTTGGTCATTGCTGGGCTGGGTGCAGATGTCAGAGGGTTGTGGGAAAAGCCCTCACCTCACACCTCCCCAGCTCAGGAACCCGGGACTCTTCTTGCTGCGGCTCAGTGGTCATCACTGAGCTGACTGTGAGTGTTGTGGTGGTGTGGCCAGGGCCTCGGCCCCACACCACCCTGGCTCTCAAGAGCTCGGGGTGTTTCCTGTGGAAGCTCAGTGGTTGTTGCTGAGGTAGTTGTGTTTGTCAGGGGGTGTGGCCGTGGCCAGTGGACTGGTTGCAGGCATCAGGGGGCATGGCTGAGGCCACCAGACCTCCCCACTTTTTGGTTTGGTAGCCCAGGGGACTTCCAGTCTTCCAGGTGTTATACATGTTCTTTGGTGAAATGATATCTTTATTAGTTAATATCAGACTTTGTCTCTGGTTGTGGGTACTTTGTTTCTTCTTTCAGTTCTGTGTTGGATTATTTGCTGTTTCCACCACTCACACTCTGCACTGGAACTAATTTGCTGTTCTTTGCTTACTTCTAAAATGTTGGAACTTCCTATGAGAACCAGTTCTTGAGCTCTGTGGTTGACCTAAATTTCTGTTTTGCTGCTGATTTCCTAGGGAAGGCTTTTTGTGCAGCTCATGTTTCAATGGTTGACTTTATAGGTACTTCCAGCTCTAGTGAAATCCTTTATACCTGGTTTGTGTAGAAACACTGGTCTGGGCCTGAGTCTTTTTATCAAACTGCACCCCATACAATTCTGCATTCCTGACTAGTCTCCTCTGAGTGGTCCTACACTGTTTGGGATGCAGATCCGCTGTCCTTGCTGTGCCCCAGTGTTCTCCTGGTGGGCTCATTTCCCTCACTGCCAGTGGTCCAAACACTTCCCATGGGATGGGCAGTGCTCCAGTCCCTTTTGATGACTCACTGGCCTCTGAGTGGCTCTTTTTTCTCAGTTGTTGTGGCTCCTTGGTCCTATGTGGATCCGCAGGAACACTATTAGTGGCATTGCTGGCCTTGGGGCCACCAAAGCCCTCTTCTCCCCTGCTGACTCCAAGCAACTTTATCTCAAAGGCACAGCTATGGCTTTTTTCCAGCTCCTGCTCCATGTGCTCAGCAGCTCTAGCCTGGAAATGGCCAGGATTCACAATGGTCAGAAGGGCTTTTTCTTTCTCTCATTGTGGCTTCTCCCAACTTCGTGCACTCTGTAGGTCTCTTCTCCTCTTCCCCTGAGCTCTAGCAGCCCCAGCTTGGCTGTCATGGCTTTTGTATAGTTGTAAATTGGCTGATTTGTGGGAGAGAGTGATGTTGGGGACTGTCTATTCTGCCATCTTGACCAGAAGCCCACATGATTTTATATAGAGATAAACCTAAAGACCCTCCCCAAAAATTCGTAGACCTGATAAACAAATCAGTAAAGTAGGAGGATACAAAATCAACTTTAAAAAATCAGTAGCATTTCTAACACCAGCAAACAACTAGGTGAATAAGAAATCAAGAAAGCAATCCCATTTACAATAGCAAAAATAAATAAAATAAGATACCTCAGAATAAATTTAACCAAGAAGGTGGGAGATCTCTACAAGCAAATTATAAAAGACTGATTAAATAAATTAAAGAAGACACATAAAAATGTAAAAACATCTCATGTTCATGAACTGGAAGAATCAATTTTGTCTGTAGTGGCTTGAGGTTTCTCAGAGAAAACTGCCTTACAAAATGACTGTACTACCCACAGCAATCTGCAGAGTCAATGAAATCCCAAACTACCAATGGCATACTTTGAAGAAATGACAAAACAATCCAAAAGTTTATATGGAAAAAAGAAATACAAATAGCCAAAGCAATTCTGAATAGAAGGGACAAAGCAAGAGACACCAGACTCCCTGACTTCAAACTATACTACAAAGCTACAGTAATAAAAACAGAAGGGTATTAGCACAAAAACAAATGCGCATACTGATGGAACAGAATAGAGAATCCAGAAATAAATCCACATATCTACAGCCAAATGATTTTTGACAAAGGAATCAAGAACACACATTGGGGAAAGAACAGTCTCTTCAATAAATGGTGCTGGGAAGACTGAAAATCCATATGCTGAAGAATGAAAACAGACACCTACCTATCTCTCACCATATACAAAAATCAGCACAAAATAGAGATTTTAAAGATCTTGAAGATTTAAATGTAAGATTCCAAAGTATACAACTTCTAGAAAAAAACATAGAACAAACACTTCAGGACATAGGACTGGGCAAAGATTTTATGAATAAGACCTCAAAATAACAGGCAACAAACGAAAACATAAACAAATGAGATTCTATTAAACTAAAAAGCTTCTGCACAGCAAAATAAACAACAAAGAAAGTGAAGAGACAGCCTTCACAGTGTAAGAAAATATTTGAAAACTACACATCTGACAAGGGATTAATATCTAAAATATACAAGAAACTCAAACAACTTAATAGTAAAAAACTAACAATTGAATTAAAAAGTGGGTAAAGGACCCGAATAGACCTTTCTCAAAAGACAAACAAATGGCAAATGATAAAGAAAAATAAAAGAGGTATATGAAAAAATGCTCAACATCACTAATCATCAGGGAAATGCAAGTCAAAATGACAGTAAGATATCATCTCACCTCAGTCAGAATGGCTGTTATGAAAAAGACAAAATAAAAATTGCCAGAGAAAATGCGGAGAAAGGGAAACTCTTATACATTATTGGTGGAATTGTAAATTAGTACAGCCATTGTGGAATATAGTACAGAGGTTTCTCAAGCAACTACAGACAAAACTATCATAATGTCCAGCAATACCAAAGGAATGGAAAAAATCATGTTGAAGGGACACCTGCACTCCCATGTTTATCACGGCACTATTCACCATAGCCAATATTTGGAACCAATCCAAGTGTCCATGAATGGATGATTCGATAAAGAAAATGTGGTATATATACACAATGGAATACTAATCAGTCGTAAAAATAAATGAAATTCTGTCTTTTGCAGCAACATAGATGAGCTTGGAGTAAATTATATTAAGCAAAATAAGCCAGGAGCACAAAGAGAAATATTGCATGCTCTCACTTATATATGGAAACTAAAAAAGTTAATATCACAGAACTAGAGAGTAAAATAGTGGTTACTAGAGAATGATAAGGGGAAGGGGATGGGAGATGTGGAGCGGGCGGTCAATGGATTTAAAATTGTGGAGAGAGAGAAAGAATAAAATTTAGTGCTCTACAGCAATATAGGGAGACTACAGTCAACAAATTAATTTGTAACTTCAAATAGTGCTGTGGATTGATTGAATTGTGTCCCCCAAGTTCATTTATTAGAAGCTTAATTCCCACTGTAACTGTTGAGGGTGGGAAATCCTATTATGCTAATTGAAAGGTAGAACCTTGAAGAGGTGATTAGATTGTAGGATCGTGCCTAGTGAATGGATTAACAATGGTGATCATGGGCATGGTTGTGAGGGCTTTAAAAGAAGACTGCATGAGGAACTATCTCTCTCTCTCTGCTCCACAATCTGCGATGTGAGACTCCTGCCTTGCTTTAAAGCCACGACCAAAGAATTCCCTCATCAGATGTGTTTCCTGGACTTCAGACTTCTCAGCTTCCCAAACTGCAAGCAATAAATTTTGTTTTCTTTATAAATTACCCAGTTCTGGGTATTTTGGTATAAGCAACAGAAACAGACTAACATAAATAGCTAATTGAGAGGACTTTGAATATTCCCAACACCGAGAAGTGACAAATGTTTGAGGTGATGGATATGCTAAATACTCTGATATGATCATTATACACTGTAACCAAATATCACATTGTATTTCATAAATTTATACAATTATCATGGATCAATAAGAAAAGAATAAATATATAAATAAACTGCAACAGGGGACCTTCCAAGGTGACAAATGCTGTAAGGGATGAGGTCTGAGAGTTGTTAGATATATGTATGTAACTTAACACATTAAACAAAAGGCACACCAGAATGTGAGATTATTAAACAACATCAATGATGTAGGTAGGTGCGAGATAAAGAGATAGATCCCTATGGTGCCTGAAATTTTTGTAGGCTAAGGCCTACCTGCATCCCTACTCTTTCCGTAATTTGGCTACTTTTTACCCCATTTACCTGTTAAGTAAACCAATTTCTTCTTTGCCTAAGACGATTGAGTCTCTGTCATTTGCAAAAACAAGAGTTCTGTTTAATAAAATTCTCACTCTCCTGATTAACTTATTTTTCATAAAGAACAAGACTGTCAAATATTTTCAAGGTAATAAAATCTCCAGAAAAAAAATTGGCTTTGTCAAAACAGAAGGGTATATAGAGAGAGTATCTATAAGTCGTAGTATTTTTGTAAATATTAAGTGAATAAATGCTTCCTTTCATAACCAAAGAAAGAACAATTTAGAGAGGTTTCAGAGAAAAGAAGTGTAAAGTTAATGATCTTCAAATTCTGTTCTCATTGGAGTCTAAAAAATGCTGAGAGTATGTGAACCTGTTTTTCTTGGCCTTTATTTGGCAAAGGTAGAAATTTAAAAAAGACTTTAATGAATTCCCTTTTTTATATATACGTAGCAGAAAGATGTGTGATGTGTTATTCTACTGCTTATGGAATTTGCATTACTTCCCTGAAAAATACAAAATGTTAAGAACTACAAAAAGTTTCAAAAAATCATCTCCAATACCCTTTAGAGTAAATCAAATTTTAAAGTACTGTTAATTTAATTATTAAATCTCAAAATCCATAGTATATTAGTGCAACAGATTGCCAACGAAATGAAAAGAGTAAATAACCACAGAGCAATAAAATGTAAATAATTCTAAAATGCAAATAGTAGAAGCTAATCAATATAAGGCTATTGCCAAAATCCATGTAGTGGTTTGATCGCTTGTGATCTTGGGCAGATTACTAAACTTTTCTGCCTCAACGCTGTTACTTGTAGAACAGAAAAAGTAATTTGACCAACCTCACATGTTACTGTAATAAATAAATTAATACATGTAAAACTCTTAGAACAATGCCTTGCATTCATCATATTCTCATATTAGTGTTTTTAGATAATATAATTTTTGTTTATTATGCTACTGTTTTTTAAAAAATAGTTTTGGTTTTTAAAACACACTAGGAGGTTGAAGTTTGTTTAATAGTATAAAAAAAGGTTTTCAAATGTCTAAATCTGGTCCAATGTTATTGCAATTTATACACAGTACATAGTAGTATGTTTCTTAACCATAAGATGGGTTATAAAATGGATTTTAGAGACTAATATCTGTCTAGTGCTCTGTTCCAAAGAAAAGTATGTATATATGTATATATATATGTAACAATTATGTGGTAGAATTAGTTATCTAAAATAGCTTCTGCATAAACCAATATAAACTCTGCATAAACTCAATTAGTACTCATCAAAGGGAAATTTCTTACTCTGTGATAAAGGATTCCACCGATGCTAAAAACTGGATTCACAGATTTAATATACCGTTTTACTATTGACTGGCTTTATTTTTTGAGGGGAGAGCCATATGTATTTTCCTTAACCTCCTTAAAAATGTTGAAAACTTTCATTTATTATTGGCCATTTAGACATTTCCTTTTGTGAAATGCCTGATTAAGTTTTTGCCCATGTTCTTATTGGCTTGTCGGTCTTTACTATTTTTTGTTTTTCATTTATAGGAGTCTATCTACCTGTCTGTTTTTCTGTCTATCTGTCTAAACATTTATCTATCCTCTATTATCTATTCATCTTCTGTGATGTGTGTGAATTGAAAATATTTTCTCCTTTATAGCTTTCTTTTTCACTCTCATAATGGTATCTTTTAAAGATAAAAATTCTTAATATTGCCCAGTTTGTCATTTTTTTTACTTTTGTATAAATGCATTTTGTCCTCTTTAAGAAATCTTGATCTCCCCCAATGTCACAAATCTATGTGTCCATGTAATCTTCAAGAAACTTTAAATTCACATTTTATTTTTAGAATTACAGTCAATCTTAAACTGATTTTTTGTATGGTGTGACTGGGAGTCATCTATCTATCTATCCACACACACATAAAATGTTATATTTTGTTTCCATTTAAATTAATGTGAAACCACTAATTGAAAATATCATGATTTCTCCTTTGTACCTATGTATCATCTCTGTCCTAGATTGACTGTATTCTGAAGGTCTGTTTCTAGATGATATTATTTCCATTTGATAAATGTCTAGCTTTGAGTCACTACCACACTCTGTTAACACATATAGCTTTATAAGTTTTACAATACCTTTACATTCATTTCTTATGATTGTCATGGCTATTCTTACATTTGAATTTGCATATAAATTTTATAATCAATTTGTCAAATTCACCCCATGGATACATGCTATAACTTTAATTTTAAGTGCACTAAGTGTATGAAATAATTTTGGAAGAAGTGACATATTAAAAATGTTGAATCTTCCAAACAATAAACATGATATAGCCCTGTCTTTATTTAGTATTTCTTTACTCTCTCTCAGTTATATTTTATATTTTTAATAGAGAGGTCTTGATCTCATTTATTGGATTTATTCCTAGCTATAGATGTTTATTGATGCTAGTATAAATTTTATCAATTTTAATTTTCAATATTTTGCTGCAGATATACTAAATAAATTTCCATCTTTAATCCTGTTATATTGCTAAATTCATTTATTATCTCTAACAATTTATCAATAAAATATATTGGATTACTATACACCATTGGCCTTTTGTAAATCATGCCAATTTGTTTTCTTTTATTCTGATTTTATAAGTTTAACGTTTTTCCTGTCATATTGCTCTAACCAGGATGTTCACTGACATGTAAAACAAAGGCTATTATAACTTTTCTCATTTCCTATATGTAGAGGACTGCTTTCAATAATTTATCATTAAGAATAGTGATTTCCAAGAATAAGAATTTTTG
>NW_007729669.1:199401-220358 GCF_000696425.1 Galeopterus variegatus
AGAGGACTGCTTTCAATAATTTATCATTAAGAATAGTGATTTCCAAGAATAAGAATTTTTGTATATAATTCTGTTCAGATTAATAAAGTTAGGGCCTTGCTGACCCTGACGAAATTTCTCTTCTAGTCAATTCCTAGAGAGATGGCAAAGAACTCACATGCAAGGGTGACTTTCGTAGGTAAACAACCAATCCAGAGCCCATACCCCCAACCACTTCCTGGGCTATGATTACCCTGCCCTAATTAGCCAAGGGTCAGATATCAGGCAACGAAGAAGAGACCCTATACAACAGAGCCTGCCAAAATTATTCAAGCTTGCTAATTCTAAACCTGCTTTCCTGTGCCTACTCATTCCAAATTCCTGCAAAAACCATGGCAAAAGCTGTTGCCCACGTTTTCCTTCACTGCTTCTGCCTCCTGACCGCACCTGGTGCTTCTCCACGTGCCTCCTTCATGGTGTAATGTGTCCCTTTCTGTTGGGATCTGCTATTATAACAAACTGTCTTTGGCAAACATCTCTTTGAATTAGTCCATTTTCATGTTGCTATAACAAGATACCTGAAACTGGGTAATTTAGAAAGAAACAAAGTTTATTTCATGGAGTAATGGATGTGGTTCTGACGGCCTTATACGTAGAGTGAGTGAGATGTTTGGCTCACTCTTGTTCAGCCCATTCTCACCATGTGGTATTCTGCATTCCTGTAGAGAGTCCCCACCAAGAACAAGGCCCTCACCAGATGTATTCCCTAGGCTGTGGACCTTCCAGCCTCCAAAGCTGTAAAATGAATTTTATTTCCTTATAAGTTACCCCGTTTCAGGTATTCTGTTACAAGTAATAGAAATCTAACTAATACAAATACATCATACAATGGCTTATACGTAGAGTGAGTGAGATGTTTGGCTCACTCTTGTTCAGCCCATTCTCACCATGTGGTATTCTGCATTCCTGTAGAGAGTCACCACCAAGAACAAGGCCCTCACCAGATGTATTCCCTAGGCTGTGGACCTTCCAGCCTCCAAAGCTGTAAAATGAATTTTATTTCTTTATAAGTTACCACGTTTCAGGTATTCTGTTACAAGTAATAGAAATCTAACTAATACAAATACATCATACAATGGAAATAAAATTTTTGTGTTCAGTCTCGAGTATATCTGGAGGACTCAAGTAAGTTAATTTTCACGTGGCCCAGAACCCTATGGTATTTACCTCTGTTGAACATGTGCACACACACAAACTCTCTCTCTCTCTCTCTCTCTCTCTCATGTTCTGATAGGAATGAATTATTTATACTTATCACAAGTGGCTAAATAAAAAAGAAAACAAAAGAAAATCCCAGGCTTGATTTATGACTAGATTAGCCTAATTTATTAATGTAAGCTAGAATTGAACTTCTGTTACATAGTTACATTCTGTGGTGATGCTGAAAGACTTGGTGAGAGACAGTTCTCCCTTCATGGATAGTTTTGAGTATGGCACATGGTTATCAATTTTGCATGGTAGGAAAGATGTTCTGAGAAAAGGATATGTTCAGTGCCTAAGAAGGGGCAAAATCCACGGCTGACTGGGGAACTGGAAGGAACAAGTTGTGAAGCCTGGAGACAAGGAAATATGGAGAAGATGCATGTGAATGGACCATGGGAAAGGGGACAATTGTGTGTATCTTTTTCATTCACATGAATTGTTACTAGACAGTATATGTTTTAGAGGAGGATCTGAAAATCCTTGACAACCATATGGCTTTTCCAATGTAATTTAGACTATCTCTGTCCTTGGGCACTACGGTGCTGTTACAATGAATCAATGAATGTGGTAACTGTGATGACAGGAATAAAAGTAACATATGTGTCCAACAGCATGCACTCTCTCACCAAGGATGATATCACCAAGGTTGATTCAGTTGATGCTCTTGCTGAATATCCACTCTGTCAGCATCAGACATCCATGGTAGAGGTGTATGATTAAGTCATCATCTACCCTGGAGGGGTGAGTGTGTCGTTTTTATTAGCATCAATGTGTATTATGCATATAGGTCTGCCTTCCCTGCCCACAGTAGTTTGGCCAAAATTATTATAGAGTGTTCTGTTTACCAACATGACCTATAGCATATACCAAAGGACATTCTTTACAGTAAAGGAAGCATGACAGAGGACCTACTATTTTTACCATATGCTCATATGCCACATCACCAAGTCCTGACAGACTATGGAAATTGACCCTTGATGTCTCAGCTACAGAACCAACTAGGAAATGACACTCTGATATTGAACCACCGTTCTGCAAAATGTGGTATATACTTAAAGCAAAGAGCCATGATATAATGCTGTGTTCCTGGTAGCTAGAATTCCAAGGAGTTGCCCTTCTCACAAACCCCTCCAGTGAAATATGTGGAAAATTTATGTTTCTTCTTCCCACTACTTAATGCTCTTCTGGATTAGACTTCTGGTTTCTAGGGGAGATTATGCAACAAAAGGGCACGGTTAGTGTTTTGCTAAACTTAAAGCTGCAGCTGTTACAACTATGTCTTCTCATTTTGATAGGCCAGTAGGAAATCAAATAAGTTATTCTACTAGAGTGAGTTATTTACTCAGTAATTATGAGGAGATAAGGTTGCTGTTCTACAATGGGGCAGGGCTGAGTATTTCTGGAATACAGGAAATTCAATGTGGTGAGTCTGCAGCTTACATGACCACTTAAAAGTATAAATAGAAAACTGAAGCACTGTGGCCTTACAAAGTCATGATAACCAAGGGTGTGGACCATTCAGGGAGAAAAATCTGAATGGTTAATCTGCAAGTCAAGCAACCTAGATGAATTGAAATATTGGCCAGACCCGAGGGTGGGTGACAGAAAAGGGAGATAAAAATTATCAGCTGCAATCTTCGGGCCATAGCTGTGTAGCTATGTCTTACTTTTTAATTGTTGACACTTGTAAAATCAGAGGCAGGCAGAATGCAATCAATGTGGGGCCAGTCTGGATCTGAGTGATGCAAGGGGCGGACTGCAGCAGATGCTGTTGATGTCTCATCCTCCTCCCCTTGGCAACTTATCCTTACATTGCCTACCAACAGCTTCCTAATGTAAAAACCTGTGAGGTGTTTCTGTGGACACATGGGAATATGCTCTGCCTGTGTGCAGGACAGTCTTGAAGTGCCAGGAAATTAACACCCATGGGGGCTACCCTCAGTGAATGGGGACTTGAAATTGGTTAAATATTATCTAAGTTCATCACATCCTGAGTTTTCCTTACTGGATTGCCTGTAGAGGCAATCACTTCCCTTCCTTGTATTTCTACTCCACTCATTTGCAGGTGCTTTCTGTGATCACTTTCTAAATAAACTACTTGTACCCAAATCTTAGTGTCAGCATTTGCTTCTGGGGAAATCCAGACTAAGGCAATGACTTTAGCTGGAGAGACTGGGGATCAGAAGACAAGCAGCTCATCACAGTGTTTTCATATTTTTTATTTTTATTTTTATTTTAGGGCTATATTTTGTTTTGTTTTCTTTCTAATTTCATGGTGTTTAACAAAAATTATAGTCTTTGTTCTCAGGAATTTTAAAGCTATTGCTAGATTATAAAAAATTTAAATAGAAAAGTAAGTAGGTGGATTTTTAAAATATTTTAAAATGCACTCCACTTATGTTGTAAACCAATATAAAAAGATTCCCACAGGTGAGAGAAAAGGGTATCAAGACTGAAGGAACAACACAATGGTAAATTCCCTAGGTGTTTCTTTTAATTCATATATCCCAAATTTGAAGTTAAAGAAGTAGATGATCCAGAAACACCAACAGGCACAGACAAAAAACAAAACAAAACGAAACAAAACAAAAATCCCCTGCTTTCTCTAGCCAAAGAACTAAGGAAGGAGCATGTTAGCAAGACAGAAATCTTTTAGTTAATAACATCACTACCACTGGCCCCACCCTTACCCATACCCAGACTGCTAAAGGTTGAGTGAGGATCTTACATTCCCACCTTCTTGAGTCTGTTACAAGGTACTCTAACAACCGTGATGGAGCACTGTCAAGAAAAGCAAAGTAAAGAGCCAGGACTTATATTCCAACTGACCAGTAATGAGCCTCACACCATTGCCTCATGTCAGTTGCAACAACTAACATGGGCTTTTACCTTTACTCACCAGTGATGATGCTGCTTTGCCTCTTCCCACAAGGGTGGCAGTGAAGGCCAGTTGGGGAATTAAGATTTTCACTGCTGACTAACAGTAAAGAATCCACTGTAACCACACTGTAGTGGAGACTGTGTGGTGAAAGTAACTCTGACCCTCACCCAGCAGTAAGGAGGAGCCCCCATCAAGTGTCAGCAAAGGCCAGTGGGAGAACATGGACTTCTACCTTTCTCAGGCAGTAACAAGATGGCACCCCAGGCTTCACCTGCAAATGGTGTCAGAGAAAGCCAATGAGACAGAGGCTTGAATTAGATAAACATTCTCATAGCATAATACCAAAATCTCCACATTATAATTGAATGTCATTTGTCATATCAAGAAGCAGAATAATATTAACCTGAATATTAGAAAAATATCAATAGGTGTCAACACTGTGAAGACAGAAATGGTACTGTTACCTGACAAAGATTTTAAAGCATTCATGATATAAACACTTCAATGAGCAATTACAAGTAAAAAATAGAAATAAACAGCAAAGAAATAAAAATAAGTAAAGAAATAAAAGGTATGAAGAGGAACCAAATGGAAACTTTAGAATTGAAAATTACAATAACTGAAATAAAAAACTCAGTAGATAGACTCAAAAGCAGAATGGAAGGGACATAGGAGAGAATCAGTGAACTAGATGATTAAACAATAGAAATTATGCAACTTAAATATCATAGGAAAAATATACTGAAATAAAAAAAACGAACAGAGTTTTAGTAACTTGTGGGACTATAACAAAAGATATAACATTCATGTAATCAGAGTCACAGATAGATAAAAAAAAAAGGGGGGGGGAGAGGCTAAAAAAAGTACTTAAAGTAAAAGTGGTTTACAATTTCCCAAATTTGGCAAGATACATAAACGAAGCTGAGCAAACATCAAACAGAAGTAAACTAAAGAAATCCATGTCCAGTTACATAATAATTAAATGTCTGAAAATAAAACCAAACAACAACAACAACAAAAAACTTGAGAATAGCCAGAGGAAAATATTTACAGGAGAAAAATAAATCAAGTGACACTGGATTTCGCATCAACAATCATGTAAGACTGACTGGAAAGAAATGGAACAGTATTTTCAAGTGCTCAAAGAAAGAAACTGTCAATCCAGGACTCTGTATTCTGTAAAATTGTTCTTCTGGAATGAAAGGGAGATAAAGGTATTCTTATATGAAGAGAAACTAGGAAAATTTGTCTTCAAAAGCTCTATCCATAAAGAGTAACTAGGGGTCTCTAAATAGAAATGAAATAATAGAAGAAAAAAAAATCTCAGGAAATCAGGAAAGAAGAAAGGATGATCAGAGTGAGAATATTGCAGATGCAATAGCCTTTTCTTCCTCTTGAGTTTTCTGATATACATTGACAGTTGAAGTAATAATTATAATTCTGTCTAATAAAGGTTTCAACTGTGTGTAGAAGAAATATTTAAGACACTTGTATTTTAAATGGGGGAGGTTAAAGGGACATAAGTGAGGTAAGTGTTCTATATTTCACTTGAATTGGTAAAATGACAGTAGTAGACAGAGACAAGCTCTGTATATATAATAGCTAAAACAACCAGAAAAGAAGTTATACAAAGAGATACATTCAAAAACACTATTATTAGACCATCTCCACTGAACAGAAGTCAGAAGCATGCCCTGGGACCCAGGTGGGAGCTGCAGACATGCTCCCCTGTCTGAAAGAAGCCAGGAGCATGCCCAGGAACCCAGGCAGGAGCTGTGGGAAGATAGAAAGCAGGAGCACACCCAGGGACCACGGCATGCATGCCATAAACACCACTTTCATGCAAGTGGTTCACCACAGCCACCTACACAGCCACTGCTGCCACAAAGGTGGCTTGCTGCCCCAATAGCAAACACAGCCACCATACAGGCAGCCTGCATCCCTCGTAACAGCACTGACAGAAGAGTCATCAGTGGAATCCAGGAAAAAAAAGAGAAAAAAGAAGGAAGTTTTCCTCCTTGAAGCACACTCCAGACTAATAGAAGAAGCAACAGTTCTACCAAGTGATCAGACATCAACACAGAGATACTAGAAATACTAAAAAAAAAAAGACACCACCAAAGACATATAGTAATTGTCAAGTACCAGACCTCAACAGAGCAGGAAACCCTTGAAATGACTGAAAAGGAATTCTCAGCAACAATCTTATGGAAACTCAATGAGATAAAAGAAGACTTTAGTTTGATAACAAAACAAAATGAGAAAACATGTAGAGGATACAAAGGAGGAAATTTACGAAGAGATTAATATCTTAAAAAATAATGTAGCAGAACTCCTGCAATTGAAGGATTTATTCAACAACAACAACAGCAAACACATTTGAGAGCTTAAGTAGCAGATTAGAGCAAGCAAAAGAAGGAATTTCTGATCTTGAAGATGATCTGTTTTTAAAAACCCAGGCAGGCAAAAAGAGGAAATTTTTTTTTAAATGAAGAAAATTTGAGAGAGGTGGCAGACAACCTTAAGCACACAAACATCTGAAAAAGGAATTTTTAAAACATGAAGAAGGGCTGACTCCTTGGCGCACTCGGGAAAGTGCTGCGCTGGGAGCGCAGCAATGCTCCCACCACAGGTTCGGATCCTATATAGGAATGGCCGGTGCGCTCACTGGCTGAGCGCAGTGTGGGCAACACCAAGCCAAGGGTTGAGATCCCCTTACCGGTCACGAAAAAGACAAAAAATAAAAATAAAAAATAATAATAAAAAAAATAAAACATGAAGAAAATCTAAGAGAGGTAGCAGACAACCTTAAGCACATAAACATCGGAATCAAGGGTGTTCCAGAAGCAGAGGAGAAAGGAAAAGGCACTGAAAGCATATTAAATGAAATAATAATGGAAAACTTCACAGATATAGGGAGAGACATGAATCTTCAGATCCAGGAGACTCAAAGATTCCCAAACAGATTCAATCTATAAATCTTCACTGAGACAAATTATAGCCAAACTGGCAAAGTTCAAAGACAAAGAGAAAATCCTAAAAACAGCAACGGAAAAGCATCAAGTCACTTATAAGGGAGTTCCTACCAGATTAACAGATTTTTCTACAGAAATTCTACAAGCCAGAAGAAAATGGGATGATATATTCAAAATGCTAAGAGAAAAAAACTGCCAGGGAAGAAAACTGTACCAGGCAAGTGAGGAATAAATAGTGTATTTCTCAGACAAACAAAAACTGCATGAGTTTACACCACAGGAACAACCCAGAAAGAAATCCTCAAGGAAGTTCTGCATCTGAAATCTGAAAAATGATAATTACTACCATGAGTACACAAGAAAGAACAAAACTCACTGTTAGAACAAAAATGCAAATGAGAAAGAGAAGGAAACTAAACCACACCACCTTAAAAAAACAACAAACAGCAAAGACAAACAATAAAAGGGAAAGAAAGGAGAGTCCAGCCAAAATGGCAGAATAGACAGTCCTCAGTGTAACTCTCTCCCACAAATCAAAAATTTACAACTATTCAAAAGCAACAACGGGCCAGCCCGGTGGCTCACTGGATAGTGCGCCGCTTGGGAAGCGCGGCGGATCCCACATACAGACCGGTTCCTGCTCGCTGGCTGAGCGAGGCACAGGAGCAACGCTGAGGGTTGCGATCCCGTTGCCGGTCCCGGTCCGGTACGGGGGGCGACACTGAGGGTTGCGATCTGTTGCCGGACACAGAAAAAGACAAAAAAAAGCAACAACAAGCAAGCTGGGGCCGCTAGAGCTCAGGGGAAGAGGAGAGACCTATGGATTTCATGAAGAGAAAGAAAGGGCCACTCCCACCATTTCGAGCCCTGACCACGTCAAGGCTGAAATGGGTGAGCACATAGAGCAAAACCTGCAGCTGTGCCCTTCATATGAAGTTGCTTGTAGGTGGCAGGGGACAAGAGGGCCTTGGTGGTCCCCAGGCCAGCAAGGCCACTAACAGCGCTCCCATAGACTCATGTAGGAGCAAAGAGCTACAACAACTGAAAAAAGGAGCCACTCAGAGGTCAGTGAGTCATCACAAGGGACCAGTGCATGACCCATCCCACAGGAAGTGTTTGGAGTGCAAAGAACGTGGGAGACAGACACACCAGGGGAAGACTGGGGCACAGCAAGGACAGCTGATCTGCCCTCCTTTCAGCACAGGCCCATTCAATGTAGACTAGTCAGGAATATAGAACTATAAAGACTCAGGCCCAGACCAGAGTTTCCACGCAGCCCAGGTGTACCAGACTTCATGAGACCTGGAAGTACCTACAAGTTCAATCATTAAAAACCTGATCTGCACAAAAAGCCTTCCCCAGGAAATCAGCCTCAAAGCAGCAATTTAGCTCAACCACAGGGCTCAAGTGTTGGTCCCCACAGAAAGTTCCCCCATTTTAGAAGTAAGAAAAGGACAATAAATTAGTTACAGTGCAGACTTTAAGCAGTGGGATCAGCAAATAATCCAATACAGAACTGAAAGCAAAATCAAAATACCCACAGATCAGAGACAAAGTTTGGTATTAACTAGTAAAGGTCTAACACCACCAAAGAACACCTATAAAACCTGGGTTCCCAATCTAGGGTGAGGGGTGGGCCGAGGGCCACACTCCCTGACATCTGCATCCACCCAGCAATGATCCATCCACCACTGAAAGACCCCTGGTCTCCCCTGCCAGAATGAGTGGGGTGCCTTGGGCCTCAATCGTGCTCCTTCTCCTTCCCCTTCTTCCCACTGTATTTCCCTCCCTTTTCCCTTCTCCTTCTACCCCGCCAATTGCTCCACAACAACATCTTAGAATGAGGCATGGAACTGGGGGAAGCCGAACCCAGTTGCAACCAGGTAAAGAGCACACCAAAAACACCATTTCCATGCAGGTAGCCCACCATAGCCACCACAATTGCCATGGCTGCTGCAAAAGTGGCTACTCTCTATAGCAGCAGTCACAGCCACCATGAAGATAGCACACCAGATTCACAACTGCATTGACTCAAGGAGAGGCACCAGTGGAGACCAGTGGAGAAAAATCAAACAAAATGAGATGAGTTTCTCTCTCTCCACAAAGCACACTCCAGAGTAATAGAAGAAACATCTGATTTACGATAGTAGGAGATGACTAGTTCACACATGTCTCAGTACTGGACAGATCATCTAGGCAACAAACCTACAGAGGAACAGTGAATCTATCAGATGGAGAGAATAAATCTATGATTATTAGAGGAGGGAGGGGGAGGGGAAGGGAAGATATTGGATAAAGGACAAAAAGAATAAGTATGACTTATAACAATGAATATGCTAAGAAAAAATAAAATAAAAAAATAATTTAAAAAACACAAACAGAACAAAGAAAAAGGGGAAAAAAGGAACAAAAGATATTTAAAATATCCAAACAAAAAATGATAAAATGCCAGAAGTAAGACAATGTCTTTCAATAACATCCCTAAATGTAAACAGATTAAATTTCCCACTCAAAAAAGCAGACTGTCTGATTGGATTTAAAAGCTAGACCTGACTATAATAAATTAAACAGGATATTAAAAAATGTCGATGCTAATGAAAATAAATGAACATCATAGCAAAACCTGCAGGATACTGCAAAAGCAGTACTAAGGGGTAAGTTTATTTCATTAAATGCTTACATCAAAAGAATAAATGTATTAGTCCATTTCTGCTGCTTATAACAAAATACCTGAAACTGGACATTTATAAAGAAAACAAAATTTATTGCTTACAGTTCTGAGGCTGGGAAGTCCAAAGTCCAGGGAACACATCTTGTGAGGGTCCTGGCAGTGGCAACAGTGACCCAGGTGTCTCATCTGGCAAAAATGGCAGAGCAGAGAGAGAAACTCTTTATGCTCTCCTTTTAAAACCCTCAGAACCACACCCTTGACCAGCATTTTTAATCCATTCACTATGGCATGGTCCTACAACCCAAACACCTCTTCAAGATCCCATCTCTCAAATACCATAATAGGATTTCCCACCCTCAACATTCATAGTGGGGATTTAAACTTCATGGTGATTGAAGGAGGACATTGAATCTACAGCAAATAGAAAGATCTCAAATAAGCAACCTAATGCTACACATAAAAGACTACAAAAACAAGACTCAACTCACCTGTAAAGACACACACAAACAAATAGTGAAGGGTTGGATAAAGATATATCATGTAAATGGAAACTCAAAATCAAGCAGGAGTAGCTGTTCTTATATCAGATAAAATAGACTTTAAACCAACAAATGATAAAAAGAGACACAGAAGGCCACTATATAAAGGGATTCAGCAAGAAGACATAACAATCATAAATACATATGCAACTAACACTGGAGCATCCAGATATATAAAGAAAACACTATTAGACTTAAAAAAAGAGATAGACCTCACATGATGAAAGTTGGGGATCTGAACATCCCTCTCTCAGCATTGGACAGATCATCTAGGTGACAAATCAACAGAGAAAAACAGGATTTAAACTACGCTTTAAACCAAATGGACTTGGCAGATATGTACAGAACAATTCATCCAGCAACTGCAGAATATACATTCTTCTCATCAGCACATGGAACATTCTCCAGGAGAGACCACAGTAAAGTCACAAATCAAATATCAACAAATTTTAAAAAATGGAAATAATTCCAAATACCTACAACAGATTTCAGCCTACAACAGATTAGAATTTAAAATCAATAAGAAGTAAATATCTGGAAAGTATGCAAATACATAGAAATTAAACAACATGCTCCTGAACAACCTGTGGGCCATTGAAGGAATTAAACAGGAAATAAAAAAATATTAAAACTGGTGAAAATAAAGACACACCATACTAAAATGTATGGGTACTGTAAAAGTAATATTAACAGGAAAGTTCATTGCAATAAATACTTATATCAAAAGAATAGAAAGAGGTCAAATAATGCTACACCTCAAAGAACTAATAAAACAACAACAACAAAAAAAAATCCCCAAATTAGTAGATGGAAAGAAATAATTAAGATCAGAGCACAACTAAATGAGAACATAAACAATATTAGACAAACCATTAGCTATGTTAATAAAAAAAAGAAAAAAAAGAAAAAACCCAAATAAAAATCAGAAATGGAAAGGAGACATTACAACTGACACCACAGAAGTGTAAAAAAAAAGTCATTAGAGACTATTATAAACAACTATATGCCAACAAATTTGAAAACCTGGAGGAAATGGATAAATTCCTGGACACATATAAACTATAAAGACTGAACAAAAGAAAATCCAAAAAGACCAATAACAAATAAGGAGATTGAAATAGTTATCAGCAGCAGTCTCCCAACAAAGGAAAGCCCAGGACCAGACAGACTTACTGATGAATTCTACCAAACCTTTAAAGAAGGATTAATACCAAATCTCTTCAAAGTATGCCAAAAAGTTGACAAAGTAGCCAGTCCCTCAAACTTATTCCATGATGCTGGCATCACCCTGATACCAAAATTAGACGAAGATACAACACAAAAAGAAAATTACCAGCCAATATTTTTGATGAATGCAGATGCAAAAATCCTCAACAAAATATATCAAAGAGAATACAGTAACACATCAACAAAACTATGCACCATGATCAAGTGGAATTTGTCCCATGGATGAAAGGATGGTGCAACATATGCAAGTCAATCAGTGTGATTCACAACATCAGCACAATCAAAGACAAAAACCATGTGATTAACTCAATAGACACAGGAAAATTATTTTAAAAGATTCAACCTCCCTTCATGATAAAGTCTCTAAGTAAATTAGGTATAGAATCTCATAACAATAAAAGCCACGTACAATATGATACCAAATAGGGAAAAGCTGAAAGAAAGGAATGAGGGAGGATTCCCACTCTCACCACTTTTATTTAACATAGTATTGGAAGAACTAGTCAGAACAACTGGGTAGGAGAAAGAAATAAAGGGCATTCAGACTGAAAAGGACAAAGTCAAACTGTCTCTGTTTGCACATGACATGATCCTATATGTACAAAACACTAAAGACTCTCCAAAAATCTCTTAGAGCTGATAAACAATTTTAGTAAAGTTGAAGCATATAAAATCAACATGCAGAACCAGCTGCTGTCATGCTGTGGGACCCAGCCCAGGTGAGTCCCTGCCACCCAGAGGCCCTACCCACTGACCCCCAGGCCCCCAGGCAGCAGCACTGAACTGGCAGCTGCCACACCATGGGACCCAGCCCAGGTGAGTCCCCACTCCTGAGAGGCTGACCTGGCATCCCTCAGACCTGAGGCAGCAGCACTGAATCAGCAGGCCCTGTGGGATCCAGGCCAGACACCAAGGTGGAATGATTGGACCCTCTTCCACAATGACTACACACCAAAGGAGAGATACCAGAATAAGAAAAACCAAGAAAGTACACCACCAAAGGAATATAATAACTCTCACTTTCTAGATCCTGTAAAACAGGAAGTACTTGAAATTACTGAGAAAGAATTTTGAGCAAAAATTCTAAGGAAACTAAATGAGATACAAGAAGACCCATTTAGACAACATAATAAAATGAGAAAAAGTATACAGGACCTGAAAGAAGAAATGTACAAAGAAACAAATGCCCTGAAAAAGAATGTAGCAGAGCTTGTGGAGCTGAAGGATCCATTCAATGAAATAGAAAACACAATGGAGAGTTTAACCAGCAGGCTAGAACAAGAAGAAAAGAGAATTTCTGACCTTGAAATGGTGTGTTCAAAATAACACAGGCAGGAAAAAGAAAAAGATTTTTAAAAATTGAAGAAAATCTAAGAGAGATAACAGACAACCTTAAGTGCTCAAATATCTAAATCATGGGTATTCCAGAAGGGGAAAAAAAGGAAATTACATTAAAAATATATTCAGTGAAATAATAGCAGAAAACTTCCCAGGTATAGGGAAAGACACAGATCTTCAGATTCAGGAGGCTCAAAGATCCCCAGACATATTCAGCCAAAAAAGGTCCTCTCCAAGACATGTTATAGTCGAATTGTCAAAACTCAAAGACAAAGAAATAATCTTAAAAGCTGCAAGAGAGAAGCAGCAAGTCAACTATAAGGGAGCCCCTATCAGAGTAACATCAGACTTTTCATCAGAAACCCTAAAAGCCAGAAGAGAATGGGATGATATATTCAAAATATTAAAAGACAAAAATTGTCAGCCAAGGATACTTTACCCAGCAAGTCCATCTTTCTGAATTGGAGGAAAATAGTACACTTCTCAGGCAAACAAAAACTGTGGGAGTTCACTACCACACAACCAACCTTACAAGAAATTCTCAAGGGAATACGGGGTCTGGTACCAAAAATATCCATCAATACCATGAATACTCAAGAAAGAACAAATCCCACCAGTTAAATAAAAATGCTAACAATAAAGAGAGAGAGAAAAAAAAAAACATCATTCCAAGAAACAAACAAATACAGAAGACAAACAGTAAATCAGAAAGAAAGGAACAAAAGATATTTAAAATATCCAAACAAAAAACAACAAAATGCCAGGAGTAAATCAACACTTTTCAATAATAACTCAGTGTGAAAGGAATAAATTCTCCACTCAAAAGACACAGAATGACTGGATTAAAAAGATGGACCCCAGAATATGTTGCCTTCAAGAGACTCAACTCACCTGTAAAGACACACATAAAGTAAGAGTGAAAGGATGGAAAAAGATATACCATGCAAACAGAAACAAAAAATGAGATGGAAGAGCTATTCTTATAGCAGATAGAATAGACTTTAAACCAAAAACCAAAAAAAGAGATAAAGTAGGCCACCACGTAATGATAAAAGGATCTATCCAACAAGAAGACATGACAATCATAACTATATATGCACCAAACATTGGAGCAGCCAGATTTATAAAGCAAACACTACTAAACCTAAAGAAAGAGATAGACACTGATACCACAATACTAGGAGACCAGAACACCTCACTCTCAACATTGGACAGATCACCTAGGCAAAAAATCAACAGGGAAACACAAGTTGTAAACAACACTTTACACCAATTAGACCTGACAGATATCTACAGAACATTTCATCCAACAACCTCAGAATATTCATTTTTCTCTCCAGCACATGGAAAATTGTCCAGGAGAGACCACATGTTAGGTCAAAATCCAAGTCTCAACAAATTCAAAAAAATTAGAATAATTCCATATATTTATTCAGACCACAGTCAATTAAAATTAGAAATCAATAACAAATGAAACTCTGGAAACTATTCAAATACATGGAAATTAAACAATGTTCTACTTAATGACATATGGGTCCAAGAAGAAATTAAACAGGAAATCAAAAATAATGACACATCATACAAAAACCTGTGGGATACTGCAAGAGCAGTACTAAGGGAGAAATTTATAACATTAAATGCTTACTTCAGAGGAATGGAAAGATGGCAAGTAAACAACCTAACACTTCACCTAAAATAAACTGGAAAAACAAGAACAATCTAAATCAAAAGTTAGAAGATTTAAAGAAATAATTAAGATTAGAGCAGAGCTAAATGAAATAGAAACCCCCAAAATGCTCCAAAAGATCAACAAAATAAAAAAAATTTCTTTTGAAAAGATAAATAAAATTGACAAACCATTAGCAAGGCTAACTGAAAAAAGAAGAGAGAAGACACAAATAACAAAAATTAGAAATGAAAAAGGAAATATTACAACTGATACCTCCGAAATATAAGGGATCATTAGAGATTAATATAAACAATTATATGCCAATACATTTGAAAATCTGGAGGAAATGGATAAATTTCTTGACACACACAAGACTGAGCCAAGAAGACAAAGAAAATCTGAACAGACCAATAACAATCAAAGAGATTGAAGTTGTTATCAGCAGTCCTCCAACAAAAGAAAGCCCAGGACCAGATGACTTCACTGCAGAATTCTACCAAACCTTCAAAGAAGAATTAATAACAGTTCTCAAAAAACTATTCCAGAAAGCTGGAATAGCCTCTGTTTTCCCTAACTCATCCTATTAGGCAAACATCACCCTGATACCAAAACCAGACAAAGGCTATTCTCCCAAACTCATTCTATGAGGCAAACATCACCCTGATACCAAAACCAGACAAAGATACAACAAAAAAAGAAAATTACAGGCCAATATCTTTGATTAATATAGATGCAAAAATTCTCAATAAAATACTAGCTAATGGAATACAGCAACACATACATAAAATTATACACCATGACCCAGTGGGATTCATCCCAGGGATGCAAGGTTGGTTCAGCATATGGAAATCAATAAATGTGATACACCACATCAATAAAATCAAAGACAAAAATCATATGATCATCTCTATAGACACTGGAAAAGCATTTGACAAAATTCCACATTCATTTATGATAAAGACTCTATAAATTGGGTATAGAAGGAACATATCTCAACACAATTAAAGCCATATAGGACAATCCCACTGACAGTATCATCCTCAATGGGAAAAAGTTGAAAGCTTTTCCCTTAAGAACAGGAACAAGACAAGGATATCCACTCTTGCCACTCCTATTCAAAACAGTGTTGGATGTACTAGCCAGAGCAATCAGAGAAGAGAAGGAAATAAAGGGATCTGGACTGGTAAAGATGATGTTAAACTGTCTGTGTTTGCACATGATATGATCCTATGTATAGAACAGCCTAAAGACTCTACAAAAAATATCTTAAGAGTTGATAAACAGTTTCATAAAAGTTGCAGGATACAAAATCGACACATGAAAATCAGTAGATTTCTTTTTTTTTTTTTCCTTTTTGTCTTTTTTCGTGTCCGGCAATGGATCGCAACCCTCAGTGTCACGCCCATACTGGACCAGGACCAGCAACGGGATCACAACCCTCGGTGCTGCACCCGCACCTCACTCAGCCAGTGAGCGGGAACCAGTCTGTATGTGGGATCCGAACCCTCGGCGGGAGCGCCACCACCCTCCCAAGTGGCGCACTGTAGCAGTGTGCCACCGGGCTGGCCCAAAATCAGTAGATTTCTATACTCCAACAACGAACTAGCAGAAATAGAAATCAAGAAAGCTAGACCATTTACAATAGTCAACAAAAAATACCTAGGAATAACATTAACCAAGTATAAGAAAATTCTCCAAGATGAGAACTACAAACCACTGTTGAGAGAAAGTAAAGAGGGCACAAGAAGATGGAAAGATATCACATGCTTTTGGATTGGAAGAATTAACATTGTGAAAATATCCACACTACCCAAAGTAATCTACATATTCAATGCAATCCTCATCAAAATTCCAATAACATTTTTTCTCAATAATGGAAAAAACATCCTAACATTCATATGAAATAACAAAACAAAAGACCACAAATAGCCAAAGCAATCCTGAGCAAAAAATAAATAAAGCTGGAGACATAACACTATCTGACTTTAAACTATACTACAAAGCTGTAATAACCCAAACAGCATGGTACTGGCATAAAAACACACACATGGACCAATGGAACAGAATAGAGAATCCAGAAATCAACCCATGCACCTACAGCCATCTGATCTTCTACAAAGGCACCAAGTCTACACACCTGAGAAGAGACTGCCTCTTCAGCAAATGGTGCTGGGAAACTTAGATAATCATATGTAGGAGAATGAAACTAGACCCATACCTCTCACCATATACCAAAATTAACTCAAAATGGATTAAAGAATTAAATGTACATCTTGAAACAATAAAACACCTTAACTAAAACATAGGGGAACACTCCAGGAATTAGGATTGGGTACAGACATCATGAATATGACCCCAAAAGCACAGGCAATCAAAGGAAAAATAAACAAGTGAAATGATATCAATCTAAAATGCTTCTACACAGCAAAAGAAACAATTAACAGAGAAAAAGACATCCAACAGAGTGCGAGAAAATATTTGCAAAATATACATCTGACAAAGAATTACTATCCAGAATGTACAAGGAACTCGAGCAACTTAACAGCCAAAAAACAAGTAACCCTCAAAAAAATGGTTCCAGGAGCTGAATAGGCATTTCTTAAAGGAAGATATATGAATGGCCAACAGACACATGAATAAATGCTCAACATCAGTCACCATTTTGGAAATGAAAATCAAAACCACTCTGAGATACCATCGCACTCCAGTTAGGATGGCTAATATCCAAAAGACTGAGAATGATAAGTGCTGTTGAGGTTGTAGAGAAAAAGGAACCCTCCTACACTATTGGTGGGACTGAAAAATGGTTCAGAATTTATGGAAAATGGTATGGTAGTTCCTCAAACAACTACAGATAGATCTACCATATGACCCAGCTATTCTGCTGCTAGGTGTATACCAGGAGGAATGGAAATCATCATGTCGAAGGGATATGTATACTCCTATGTTTACTGTAGTGCTATTTATTTACAATAGCCATGAGTTGAAACCAGCACAAATGTCCATCATCAGATGAGTGGAAAAGGAAAATAAGGTATATCTACACAATGGAATATTACTCTGCTATTAAAAAAAAAGAAATACTACCATTCTCAGCAACATGAGTGAACTTAGAGAAAATTATATAAAGTGAAATTAGCCAGGCACAGAAAGAGAAATACCACATATTCTCACTTATTTGTGGGAGGTTAAAATAAATAAATAGATATACAAACAAATAAATGGAATTGGGGAAGAAGACACAACAATCACAACAATTCCTTGAACTTGTTAAGACAAGTGAACAGATATACTGTTGTCAGGGGGAGGAGGAATGGAAGAATTGGTAAAGGAACATGAAAATCAACTACATTGTATATTGATAAATTAAAATTTAAAAAAATCAACATGCAAAAAGCAATAGCATTTTTATACTCCAACAATGAACTAACAGAAAAAGAAATCAAGAAACCAAGCCCATTTATAGTAGTCACACCAAAAAAATACCTAGGAATCACTTTAACCAAGGAAGTGAAAGATCGCTACCGTAAGAACTGCAAATCAGTTCTGCAATACATTAATGAGGACACAGAAAAGATGAAAAGACATTGCTCACTCTTGAATGTGAAGAATTAACATTGTGAAAATGTCCATACTACCCAAAGTGACCTACAGATTCAATGCAATCCCCATAAAAATACCAATGACATTCTTCACAGATATAGAAAAAAAAATCTGAACAGTCATATGAAACAACAAAAGACCTTGAATAACCAAAGAAACCCTTACCATAAATAAATAAAGTTGGAGATATTACACCACTTGACTTGAAATTATATTACAAAACAAAACAGCATGGTACTGGCATAAAAACAGATAGTTGTCCCAATGGAACAGATTAGAGAACCCAGAAATCAACCCAGGTACTTACAGCCAACTGATATTTGACAAAGGCAACAAGACCATACATTGGGGAAAAGACTGCCTCTTCAGTTAATGGTCCTGGGAAAACTGGACACCCATATGTAGAAGAATGAAACCAGACCCATACCTCTCGCCATATATCAAAATCAATTCAAAATGGATTAAAGAGTTAAATATAAGACCTGAAACTATAATACTACTAAAAGAAAACATAGGATAAGCCTTCAGAATGTATGACTGGTTAAAGACTTTGTTAATAAGACTCCAAAAGCACAGACAACAAAAGAAAAAACAGAATTATATCAAACTTAAAAGCTTTTGTACAGCACAATAAATAATTAACAGAAGGAAAAGACAACCTGCAGAATGGGAGAAAATATTTGCAAACTATGCATCCAACAAGAGATTATTATCTAGAATATACAAGGAACTCAAACAACCTAGTAAGAAAGCAAGTATCCCGATTAAAAAGTGGTCAATGGAGCTGAATAGAAATTTTTCAAAGGATGAAGTACAAATGGCTGATAGACACATGAAGAAATGCTTAACATCACTGAGCATGAGGGAAATGCAAATCGAAACCACACTGAGATATCATTTCACCTTAATTAGACTGGCTATTATCAAAAAAAAAACAGTGAATAAAAAATGCTGGCAAGGATGAGAAGAAAGGGAAACCCTCCTACATTGTTGGTAGGTCTGTAAATTAGTGCAGCCATTATTGAAAACAAGATGGAGTTTCCTTAAACAACTATAGATAGAACTGCCATATGATCCAACAATTCTGCTGCTCGGTGTATTCCCAAACGAGTGGAAACCATCAAGTCAAAGCGATATCTGCACTCCCATGTTTATTGCAGCTCTATTTATAATAGCTAAGAGTTGAAACTGACCTAAATGTCCAATGACGGACAACTAGATAAGGAAAATGTTGTATATATACACAATGGAATACTACTCTGCCGTAAAAAAGATTGAAATACTGACATTTGCAGCAACATGGATGAACTTAGAGAAAATTATATTAAGTTAAACATGGCAGGCACAGAAAGAGAAATACAGCATTTCCTCACCCATTAGTTGGAACAAACAAACAAACAAAAAAGAAAGTAAAAAAAGATACAACAAGCACAGTAATTCACTGAACTTTCAAAAGGAGAGAACATAACTGAGGCTACCAGAAGTGGGAAAGGGGAAGTAGGGTTAGCAAGAAATTTGTAAAGGACCACAAAAAACGATTACATTGTATAATGTTGAATATGCTAATTATCCTGGTTTGAGGATCATAAAGTGTACACAGGTATTGATATGATCACAAAATGGATCACAGACTTAGATGGGAAATGTAAAACTGTAAAACTTTCAGAAAAAAAGTAGGAAATAATCTTCATTATCTAGGGCTAGGCAACGAGATATTAGGCTTCCTACTACAAGTGTAACCCATAAAAGGGAAACTTGAAAAATTGACTCTATTCAGATTAAAAACTTTTGCTCTGTAAAAGAGTCTATTGAGGAGATGGAAGGAAATATAAGGTGCAGAACTACATATCCAATAATGAATCAGTATCTAGAATATATGAGGGCACATCAAATAGTCAAATAGATAAATAGTCAAATAGATAGTTAAATAGTCAAATAAACAAACAGATTAAAAGGTAGTATGAATCTTTCCATGAAGGTTTTAAAGTATCCTTGTATAAAGAACTCTCAAAATTTTAAACTTAAAAACTCTCAAAAACCATAAAGGAACAAAAAACCCAGTCAAAAAAGGAGCAAAAGACACAAAGAGACATTTCACCAAAAAAGATACACAGATGGCAAATAAGTACATGGGAAGAGATATTCAAGATGTCCAATGTCATTAGCCACTAGGGAAATGCAAGTTAAAACCTCAATAATCAACTTTCTTAGCTTCTGCATATGAGTAAGAACAGGCGGTATTTCTCTTTCCGTCCCTGACTTATTGTACCTAACATACCTATGCTCTCACTCATATGTGAAAGCTAAGAAAGTTGATCACATAGAAGCAGAGAGTGAATAGCAGTTACAAGAGTCTGGGAAGGGCAGTGGGGAGGGGTCTAAGGAGAGTTTTTTTTAATGGATACAAAAATACAGCTAGATAGGAGGAATAATCTACTGTTCTATATAGCGAGACATTTCACCAAAAAAGATACACAGATGGCAAATAAGTACATGGGAAGATATTCAAGATGTCCAATGTCATTAGCCACTCGGGAAATGCAAATTAAAACCTCAATAATCAACTTTCTTAGCTTCTGCATATGAGTAAGAACAGGCGGTATTTCTCTTTCCGTCCCTGACTTACTGTACCTAACATACCTATGCTCTCACTCATATGTGAAAGCTAAGAAAGTTGGTCACATAGAAGCAGAGAGTGAATAGCAGTTACAAGAGTCTGGGTAGGGCAGTGGGGAGGGGTCTAATGAGAGATTTTTTTTAATGGATACAAAAATACAGCTAGATAGGAGGAATAATCTACTGTTCTATATAG
>NW_007729669.1:220620-221458 GCF_000696425.1 Galeopterus variegatus
TTTTTTTTAATGGATACAAAAATACAGCTAGATAGGAGGAATAATCTACTGTTCTATATAGCACTGTAGAGTGACTATAATTAACATCAATTTATTGTATACTTTCATTTAGCTAGAAGAGAGGATTTTGAATGCTTCCAGTGCAAAAAAATGATAAATGTTTGAGGTAATGGAAAAAAAATAAATCAGTGGTTGCCAGAGTTTTAGGTCAGGAAGTCAGGAGAGAGGGATGAACAGGCAGAGCATGGAGATGTTTAGGACAGCAAAACCTTTCTGTTTGATACTGCAATGGTGAATCCATGACATTATGCATTTGGAAAAATCCATAGAACCGTACAACACAAAGAGGGAACCCTAATGCAAAACTGAGTTAATAATAATATATCAATATTGGTTTATAACTGTAACAAATGGAACATGTTAATAATAGGAGAAACTGTGCATGTGTATGTGTATGGGGGGGTGTATAGGAACTATGTGCACGCTCTACTCAATTTCTCTGTAAACCTAATACTTGTATAAAAACAAAATCTATTACTTTGAGAAAAAAAGAAAACCAAACACATCACATGTCAAAAAATACCCTATAGATAAGTATCTGTCAATATTACGAACACAAAAATTCTTAACAAAACATTAGCAAGTTTGGTCTGGCAATATATAAAAGGACAGTATACCACAAACAATTGGAGTTCCTCCCAGTAACATAAGGTTTGTTGAATATTATAAAAATCAATCAATTTACTGTGTTAGCTGAATAAAAGAAAAAAAAATACAATAATCTTAAGAGATACAGAAAAAGCACTTGACAGAATTAAACATCCATTCATGAAAATGT
>NW_007729669.1:222464-223540 GCF_000696425.1 Galeopterus variegatus
CTCAGGGAGGACCAGCAACATTCA
This sequence comes from Galeopterus variegatus, assembly GCF_000696425.1. NCBI lineage: Eukaryota > Metazoa > Chordata > Mammalia > Dermoptera > Cynocephalidae > Galeopterus > Galeopterus variegatus. The sequence continues at coordinate 222,489 of NW_007729669.1, forward strand.
CAAGGACCCACTGCTGGTCAATTCTGCTGCTAGGATTGAAATGTTTTCCTGCCTGTCTCTAGACCACATCTCTTTCCCCATACCAAGGTCCCTCGATACAAAGAACAGCTGATTTCATTGAATGAAGCTGTATTTACTACTATTAGAGAAAAAATGTAAACACTATTTCCACTAACAATAAAATAGTATTTATTTTGTAAACAACAACAACAAAAACCCCAAAACAATAAAACAACAACAAAAAAATCCACGATGAGATATTACTACATTCCTAACAGAATGGATTCAATAAAAAATAGTGATAACACCAATTCTGGTGAGGATACAGAGAAATTTGATTACACATAGGTTGTTGGTAAAAATGGAAAGTCATACAGACACTGTGGAAAACAGTTTGGTAGTTTCTTAATAAACTAAACATGCAACTATAGTCAGCCCTCTGTATCCTCAGGTTCCACATCCCTGGATTCAACCATCTGTTGATTGAAAATATTTGAAATATAAATTGCATCTGTACTGGAAGTGTACAGACTTCTAAAAACTTTTCATAATTTCCTTAAAAATACAGTATAATAACTACCTACATAGTGTTTACATTGTATTAGGTATTATAAGTAATCTACAGATGATTTAAAGTATAATGAAAGATGTGCATAGGTTATATGCAAATGCTAGGCCATTTTATATCAAGAGCTTGAGCATCCATGATTTTGGTATCTTCAGGAGGTCCTGGAACCAAACCCCCATGGATCCTGAGAAATGGCAGTACTATATGACCCAGAAATTGCAGTCCTCAGCATTTATCCCAGAAAAGTGAAGAATTATATTCACAGAAAAACATGTACATTAGTGTTTGTAACTGCTTTATTTGTTATAGCCAAAAACTGGAGACCACTCAGACAGTCTTCAATGGATGAACTATTAAACAATCTGGTACATTCATACCATGGAATACCCCTATACAATAATAAAAGGACAAATTATTACTGCATAAAACCATCTGATGAATCTTCAGAAAATTATTCTGAGTGAAAATGTCAACCACTAAATGA
>NW_007729669.1:225524-228014 GCF_000696425.1 Galeopterus variegatus
TCATTTCAGAATGACCACTACATCTGATGATGTAACATTTAGTACAGTAAGCAAAAACCAATATCAAAAGCAAAAACAAACAAAAAAAGAAAAGAAAAGAATTTTCCCTCAGTCTCTCTCACGTTTCTGCACATCTGTGAGCAACGTACTAGCTGTTTTGTTCTGGATGACCATTTCAAGAATGTTTGTATTCATTTTGGAAGAAAGAACTAATGCCTCCTTCCAGAGCAAAGGGCAGGTTTGTTTACAGCTTTAGAGGTACACATAGTGTCCCCTCTGGAACAAAGAGCAGATGTACTTATTGTCCAATTTCAAAAGATAATAACTCACTCTGGAAGAAAAGTCAGGCATGATTACTGTCCATTACAAAAGATTTAGGGTCAGTAAACTCAGGATTCCTCTCCTGTAATGCAGTGTACTGTGTATCCAGGTGTTAAGTAGTCCTCTCATGCTATTTTGTGAGAATTGCAGCTTGGCAATCTTGTACAAGAAAATTCTAATACTTTGGCTACCACTATTGAGAGTAATAAAGTCATTTGTCTCTAACCCAGGAGTCATGTATCTTCTTCCAGCACCCATGAAACTATGGCCAACTAATTTGTTAGTTTGCAAAATCCTTCACAGTTTTTGACAACATGTTGGTTTCTATTTGAGTACTGAGGGTTTTGTTTGTTTGTCTAAAGCATTATCTTTCATTTCTCAGAATGGCTTTTCCAGTCCATTAGCATTCCTGAAATTAGAGAAATAAGTCCTTAAATTTCTCTGTCACCTGTGGTATTAGTTATAATATCCAGAGCTACATTGATCCAGACTTGGTAATATTGAAGACAGGCAAAATTAATTATACACATTATTCTCTATCTAAAGAAAACCTGCTGTTTTCTTTTTCCTTGACCAGTGTTCTTTTTATGATTCTATAGAAACTGAATGTTTTATACTTGGAAAAACTAGACTCTGGAAATTGACAGTCTTGTGAAGAAACTAACGATCTGGTCATCAGAGATTGATTTAATATTTATCATGTTCTTAAAGACACCACAAGAAAGGGAAGCAGCATACTTGGTTATATTTTGAATGTTAAGAATGTGCTCATAAATAGCATATGTTTAGAATTAGTTAATCTTTTCTTTATTAAAAAAATCAGTCCTAATAGAGTATATTAATTTCTATTTTACCTATATCTACCATGACAACACATTAAAAAAGATATACTGATGAGATATGATCAATGCCTAACACATTTAAAAAAGATAAACTGATGAGATATGATCAATGCCTAAACATTTTTTTAAAATTGGGGAATTTAGGGTTTTTCAAGATTAGGATATTAAACATACTCCTTCAATTTCTATCTCCCTTGTAAAATTACAATAAAGAGAATGTTTTTAAAGACAAAGCTCAAAAGGATAAAGATAATAGAAGAGCTGACAACAGTAATAAAATTCTGGAAAATGGAATGCAGGCTAATATATTAATTTACTTTATTTTAGACCTGAGAAAGCTAAATCCTAAAGTAGAAGTCAGGAAAGATAAAAATNTAAAACCATCTGATGAATCTTCAGAAAATTATTCTGAGTGAAAATGTCAACCACTAAATGATTTTGTTATATAAATGGAATCATATATTGGTTGACATTTTCACTTAGAATAATTCTCTGGAGCCTCATCCAGGTGGCAGATTCCTTTTCTGCTTATTTCCACATGCATCCTTATAAAATCCACCACACATCCTCCCCTACACTTGCATACTTTAAGCAAATCTCTGTGTCTCTGTGAGGATAAGAATTTAAAAAATAACCAAAACTAAACCAAACAAACAGAAACTCCTATGAAAGATACTATGCAAAGATGTACAAGACAATTTGTTTTTTCCTATCATCATTTTATAGTCTGGTAGGGAAGAAAATGAAACTGGAAANAAAGGAAAAAAAAAAAAAAAAAAGGAAAAAGTGGTTAATTCCAACAGAGTAGAATAGGCAATTCTTCATGGGGAAAGCATTCAAACTGAATTTTGAAATATATGTAGGATTTCAACAGGCATAGATAAGTTAAAATGCAGAAGAAATTTCTCAGAGACAGAGGGCTGGAAACACAATTACTTTCAAGAGTTAATGTGGCTAATATTAATTTTGTCATACAATTTTGTCAGGTTTGACATTTCCATTATAAGAATAGTATTAGGATGATATAAGATAAATTAGGTAGAAATAATGACAATTACAAGAAATATTACTTCGATGAGTTGCTACATTTGAAAAGAAGAAATTTTAAGATCTTTGCTTAAGAATAACTATTTTTTTTAATATAGACATTTTTAAACCTGGTTTTGCAAAATATTTATCTCACGGAACAGCATTACAATTCATAGAAATTTTTTATGAGCTCAGGAAATTTATGAGACAAGACCCTATATATTGTAGCAGAAATACTGCTCTGTTTAATGCAAGGAATACAATATGCCTTGCTATAAAAATATGTTTATTTTCGTAT
>NW_007729670.1:0-802 GCF_000696425.1 Galeopterus variegatus
AGCATCTTTTGATATACAAAATGTTTTAATTTTCATGAAATCCAATTCATCCGTTTGTTTTCTCTTGTTGTCTGCACCTTTACTGTTACATCCGAGAAATCCTTGCCAAATCCAGTGTTGTGAAGCTTTTGCCCTATGTTTTCTTCTAAGAGTTCTATAGTTTTAGTCTTACTTTTAGGTCTTTGATCCATTTCAGATTAACTTTGAGATATGATGTTAGATAAAGGTTGAACTCCATTATTTTGCATGTGGATAAATAGTTTTCCCAGCATCATTTGTTGGAAGAGTGTCCTTTCTCCCATTAACTGGTCCTGACACACTTGTTGTAAATCATTTGTTCATACAAGTATATGCGAGGTTTTACTTCTGGGCTCTGTTCTATTCCATTGGTCTAGATGTCTGCCTTTATGCCAGTCCCTCATTGTTTTAAATATTGTAGCATCATGGTAAGTTTTTAAATCAGAAGTTGGAGTCTTCCAGAGTTGTCTCTTTTTTTTTTTTTCAAGATTGTTTTGGCTATTTGGGATCCCTTGAGATTCCATGTAAATTTTAGGATGGGTTTTTCTATTTCTGCAAAAGATGTCATTCGAATTTTGGTAGAGATTGCACTGAATTTGTAGATCACTTTGGGTAGTATTGACATCTTAACAATATTAAGTCTTCAAATCTACGAACATGGTAAATCTTTTTTTATTTATTTCTTTAATTTCTTTTAGCAATGTTTTATGGTTTTTATTGTATGAATCTTTCACCTACTTTGTTAATTACTTAGTTTATTGTTTTTGATGCTATTGTACATGGA
>NW_007729670.1:1878-2477 GCF_000696425.1 Galeopterus variegatus
GGGATCCGAACCCTAGGCGGGAGCGCAGCCGCGCCTCCCAAGCAGCGCACTAGCACAGTGCGCCACCGGGCCGGCCCTGTTTGCTAGTATTTTGTTGATGATTTTTGCATCAATGTTCATAAGAGATAATTGTCTATAGTTTCTTGTAGTATCTTTGTCTGGCTTTGGTATCAGGGTAATGCTGGCCTTATGGAATGATTTAAGATGTGCTTTCTCTTCAGTTTTGTGGAAAAGTTTGAGAAGGATTGGTATTAGTTCTTTAAATGTTGGTAGAATTCATCAGTAAAGTCATTAGGTCCAGGACATTTCTTCGTTGAGAGATTTTTGATTACCAATTCAATTTCCTTACTAGTTATAGGTCTGTTCAGATTTTCCATTTTTTGTAACTTAGTCTTGGTAGGGTTTGTGTTTCTAGTAATTTGTCTACTTCATCTAGGGTATTTAGTTTGTTGGTGTGCATTATTTTTATTTATTTATTTATTTATTTATTTTTATTATTTTTATTTTGTCAATATACAATGTAGTTGATTATTATGTCACATCACTGAAACCTACCTCCCTCCTCCCTCTCCCCCCTCCCACCCAAGTGTGTCCCCTCC
>NW_007729670.1:3477-6973 GCF_000696425.1 Galeopterus variegatus
CTTCTTTTGTGTCGGCCCTAAAACCTCGAACCTGTTGTTGCTTGTTTGTCGTTGTAGGTTCGTTGTTGAAAGATTTATTCGTTTTTTTTTGCTCTTGGAAATGCAAATAATACTCTGGTATCACAGCGCACACTTCTCAGGGTCGCGCTGTTTCCTGGCACGGCTGCTCCAGACCCGTCGCCATCTTAAAAGCCTGGTGTGCATTATTAATAGTACTTTCATAATTCTTTTTATTTCTGTAGAGTCGGTGGCAGTGTCCTCAGTTTCATTTATGATTTTAGTAATTTGAGTCTTCTGTCTCTTTTTTAGTTCATCTAGCTAAACATTTGTCATTTTTGTTGATCTTTCTGAAGAACTAAGTTTTGGTTACATTGATTTATCTCTATTGTTTTTCTGTTCTCTAACTCTGCTTTACTCTTTATCATTTCCTTCCTTCTCTGAGTTTGGGTTAAGTTTCTTCTTTTTCTAGTTCCTGAAGTTGAAAAGTTAGGTTGCTGATTTGAGATCTTTCTTATTTTTTAATGTAAGCATTTATAGCTATAAATATCCCCCTTTGCACTGCTCTTACTGTATCCCATAAGTTTTGATGTTGTGTTTTTGTTTTTATTGTTCTCTAAGTATTTTCTAATATCCCTTATGATTTATTCTTTGATTCATTGGTTGTTTAAAAATGCGTTGTTTAATGTCCACAAATTTGTGATTTTTTTCAGTTGTCCTTCTGATATTGATTTCTAACTTCATCCCATTGTAGTCAGAGAAGATATTTTGCCTAATCTTTGTATGTCTCTTTTTAACATATCAAGACTTAATTTGTGGCCTAATGTATGATCTATTCTGGAAAATGTCCCATGTGCACTTGCAAAGAATGTGTATTATGTAGTTGTTGTGTAGAATGTTCTGTATATATTTGTAAAATCTATTTGGTTTGATGTGTTATATCCTTTGTTTCCTTGTTTACCTTTTGTCTGGTTGTTCTATTCATTATTGAGAGTGGGGAACTGGAATCTTCAACTATTATTGTAGAACTGTCTATTTTTTCCTTCAGTTCTGTCAGTTTTTGCTTCATATATTTTGAGGGTCTGTTATTAGCTGCATAAATGTTTATTTTTTTGCTGTATTGAAATTTTTATTAATATATACTCTCCTCCCTTGTCTCTAGTAACCTTTTTGATTTAAAGTCTATTTTACATGCTATGAGTATGGCTACCCTGCTCTCTTTTTGTTACTATTTGCATGGAATATATTCTTTCATCTTTTTACTTTCAACCTATTTATGTCTTTAGATCTAAAATGAGTCTCTTATAGACAGCATATAGTTTGATCATTTTTAATCAGCCATTATTTCTTCAAATATTTTCTCTTCTGTTTTCTTTCTCTCTTCTCCTTCCAGGATGCCTACAGTGTATAAATTGGTTAGTTTGATGATGTGCCACATGTTTCTAAGACTCTGTTCACTTTTATTCAGTGTTTTTTTTTTCTGTTCTACAAACTCAATTATTTTCATTGCCCTGTCTTCAAGTTTGCTGATTCTTCTGCCTGCTTAAATCTGCCTTTGAATCTCTCTAGTGAATTTTCCCTTCAGTTATTGTATTTTCCAGCTCTAGAATTTCTTTTTGGTTTCTTCTCAGGTTTTCTATCTCTTTATCAATATGTCCATTTTGTTTGTACATCATTTCTTGACTTTCTCTGCATCTTCCTATAATTCTTTGAGCATTTTTAAGACAGTTGTTTTAAAGTCTTTGTCTAGTAGATCCACCATCATGTCTTTTTCAGGGATAGTTTCTGTTAATTTGTGAGGGTACTTCAAAAAGTTTATATTGTGTTTCAATTCTATTTTTCCATGAACTTTTTGATTTCACTTGTATTCGTTTCCCTATGAATGTGCCATACTTTTCAGGTTCTTTGTATTCCTTGTGATTATTTTGTTGAAAACTAGATATTTGAATCTAATAATGTTGTATCTCTGGAAATCAAATTCTACCCCTTCCCTGGTATTTGCTGTTATTGTTTTTGTTTCTTTGATTATCATAGATTCTTGCTGTGCCAAGGATCAGCCTGAAGTATAAACTTAAGGGTCTCTTAAGGTGTTTTCTGATCTTGTGTCTTTCCCTGGGCATGCATGGTCACTTTCTAATTTTCTTCATATATGCAGTTTGTTGTTGTTGTTGTTGTTTTTTAAAGTTCTAGTCTTTTTATTGTCTGGCCCCAAAAGTGAGAAAAGAAGAAAATGAAAAGGGTGGGGGGGAGTACTGCATATTTAAATTCCTTCAAAGCCACTTCAGCCAGAGGTAGAGGGGTTTGCAACAATGGTGGGAAATGCATTAACAGTGGCCCCTCTCTCCCATTCCCATCCTCTGCCTGTTTGTCTGCACCTCTCTGATCAGAAACAGCAATCAGCAATCAGAGTATAGATAGCCAATGTTTGGAAAACAGGGTGCTTTTTTCCTACCCTGGGTCCTTCAGGCTGCATACATGCTGTTGCTGGAACATGTGCACAGGGGCTTGCACGTGAGGGTGGGAGGTGGTTAAATGCTACTATGCTAAGAGCTAAAATTGGCCAAAATTAACCATAATTTACCATGCATCCTTCCTCTGAAAGTTGGAGGATTTCAGTAGCATCCTTTCTCTGAAAGTTGGAGGACTTCAGTTACTCCAGAGTTTCAAAACAATTACATCAGACAGATTTTGCCAGTACAATTGTTGTCTAGGTGAGAAAACAGATTCCTGGTGCTTTCTACTCCACCATCTTCCCAGAATCCACTGTACAACCAATTCTTACAGCAACTGTCTAAGCTAGCTTTACTCCCCTTTTACAGATGAAGAAGCAGAGGATCAGAGTGCAAGCTCATAGAGAATCTTAAGCTAGTTCTATCCATTTTGAAAGCCCAGTAAGCCATATTACCCTTTAATTAATGAAAATTTAAATCAGGGCAGAGTGTTTTAAAAAGGTGTTCTTGAAAATATTATTTGGAATTGTCCACATTGATTTGGATAAAAATGCAGGAACACCACAAATGAAAATAAATGGATAATATTTGTACATTAAGTGATTGTCCAATTGATATCTGTCATTTCTGTGCTTTTTATTATACAAATAGCTTGTATCTCATAAATACATGTTCTAGGGATAAAAGAAAGCTTTAGGCCCACATAAATCTTTTGAAGATGTAATAATACCTTAGACATTTTAGGTATAATTCTGCTATATTAAGCAAAGTTCAGACATACACATCCAGTTTCTAATAATTCTTCTAAAGTAGAAAACTACAATGTGTAACCTCACCCCACAAAAGTTTAACTTTTACTTAATTTATAAGTAATAAAAGTTAAATTTTCTAGTTAATTTGATTGAAATTGTCATCTTTATATAATCACAATATTTTCTAACAAATTTACAATTGAACTGTCGTTTCCTTACTGGTATAGAAATTAGAGTATCAGAAGTTAAAACAAAAAACTCAAGTTAAAATAGGAATTAGCAGCTCTTGGCTTATAT
>NW_007729670.1:7768-8596 GCF_000696425.1 Galeopterus variegatus
TACCAGTTATATCAGTTTATTATTGGTAGTTTATTATTGCTGCTGTAAGAAATTACCACTAATTTAGTGGTTTAAAACAAATATATTCTCTTACAGTTCTGAAGTATAGAAGTCTGAAATGGGTTTTACTGGGCTAAAGTCAAAGTGTTGACAGGGCTATGTTACTTCTGGAGAAGAATCCATTCCCTCAGCTTTTCTAGCTTCTAGAATGCACCTGCATTCCTTGGCTCGTGTCCCCCTCCTCCATCTTCAAAGCCAGCAGATAGCATCTTCAATCTCTCTCTCACTCTGTCTGCTGCCTCTTGCTTTCATTTGTTAGGATCCTTGTGATCATATTTGGCCTAGCCAGGTAATCCTAGATAATCTCCCCATTCAAATATCTTTAATTTAATCACATTTGTGAAATCCCTTTTGTCATGTAAGGTAATGAAAACTATTAGAACTAATAAGATTTTTCAGTTAAATGCTTGTTTACCAAATAAAATATAAAAATTCTTTACTCTTGAATTTTTATGTATGTGTAGTCCCCTAACAGGTCTCCCTTCTTCTGTCCTTGACTCTCATGGCCATTTCTCTTCACAGTGGCTAGAGTGATCCTTATAAAATATGTTTGATCATTTCATCCCTCTGCTCAAAACCCTTCAGTGGCTCCCCATTTCACTCTTAGTAAAAGCCACAACATCTGGACAATGGCCTGCAATGCCTTGCATGACTTGTCCTCTTTTTATTTCTTTGGCATATTTCTTCCAGCTATCTCATCCTGTTCTAGCCACACTGGCATCCATGCTGTTCCTCCAAAACCCCAGGCATGCTCCTATCTTAGCAACT
>NW_007729670.1:9134-15427 GCF_000696425.1 Galeopterus variegatus
TTGAATTTTTATGTATGTGTAGTCCCCTAACAGGTCTCCCTTCTTCTGTCCTTGACTCTCAGGGCCATTTCTCTTCACAGTGGCTAGAGTGATCCTTATAAAATATGTTTGATCATTTCATCCCTCTGCTCAAAACCCTTCAGTGGCTCCCTATTTCACTCCCAGTAAAAGCCAACATCTGGACAATGGCCTGCAATGCCTTGCATGACTTGTCCTCTTTTTATTTCTTTGGCATATTTCTTCCAGCTATCTCATCCTGTTCCAGCCACACTGGCATCCATGCTGTTCCTCCAAAACCCCAGGCATGCTCCTATCTTAGCAACTTTGCAATTGTTGGCTCTTCTGCCTGGAACGATCTTCCCCAGATATCCATATGCTAAGTTTCTTAACTCCTTTCAAGTCTTTTATCATATGTCACCTTCTCAATGAAGCCTACCCTAATCCCCACTTTAAAAATGGCAACCATTCCTTCCCTGTTCCCTTTTACTTTGTTCCAATAGCACTTACCACCTAATATACTATACAGTGTAATTATTTATTATGTTTGCTATTTATTACCCTCCTCCCCACCATAATTAAGGTTCACAAGGGAGGCATTTTTCTGTTTCCTTTGTTGTATTGCAACCATAAAGCACCTAGACCAGTGCTTGGTGCATAGTAGGAGCAAAAGAAGAGAATTAGGAAACTGCTTAAAAAAAAAAAAAAATCTGAGGAAGTCTTCCAGAATGGAGCACAGAAAGATAAAAGTAATTGAAAGACATGGTAGGTTAAATAAGTGTAGGTTAATCTTCTCTCTCATAGGAGTCAGGTAGAAGTAAATAGAGAAAATATGGGAGAGACATTATTAAAAAAGATAATGGTTGAGAATTTCCCAGAAATGGAGATAAATAAAATGTCAAGTTAAAGTAACATGACAGTTGAGCCATATAAATAAAATAACCCCAAATTAAATATATTGGGGGGAGGGGTACAGAATATAGAAGAAAATTAATAGCAATAGTAGTAGTAGTAATTGCAGCTAACATTTTAATAACACCATGTGCTAGGGAAATGTTCCAAGCACTTTATGTACATTAATTAATCCCCACAATACACTTTGATGGAGGTATTATTATTGTATACATTATTACATGTGAGGAATTAGACACCAAGAAGTCCAGTAACTTGCCCGATGTCGCCCAGCTAATAAGTAGTGGGGCTGTAATTTAAACTCTAGCACCTAGCTCCAAAATAAATTTCAGATAGGTTAATGATTTACCACAAAATGAATTTATCAAAATGCTAAATGAAATTTTCTTTTTGTCAAGATGGGCTAGATTATGCTGTGATAATATACAAAACCAAAATCTCAGGGGCTTAAAACAACAAAGGTTTCATTTCTTGCTCATGGTTATATTTCTGATTTTTATCATAAACATGTATTATATCATCTTTTAAAATATAATAAAAAACAAATCAGCAGCGGTGGTTGGTAACACATTCTGCCATTGAGCCTACTGATACCCAATCTCCATATCTATGCTTTTTCCAAAGTTGAGCCCCTTTTTGTGTCTTGAACACAAACAGATTCACTTCTCCATACCGTCTTGCTACTAGTCCAGCCCCGACTCTGTGTCCCTGTTCTGCCTTTTCCTGTCATCTTATATTCTTTTGTTGGTAGCATCCAGGACCCAGATTTCCTGTCACTAATTGTCTTTCTGGGGATTGGAGTCCTTCCCCCAAATTCCAGGCTAGTGTCAGTGATCCAGCTCCTCCTAATAGATATCCTTGATTCTGACTTTCTGCCCTACCTATGTTCATCTCCAGATAGAGCTGCCATATTCTACCTGCTGGTCCGGACAACCAGATTCTGCCCTGTATTGGGCACCCCCACTTGTTCTACTGCTGCTGCCGTCCCCTATAAATGCCATGAGTTGCCTTCCCTCCCATCCTGACATGCCCTACTGCCTGCTGCATCCCACTCTAGTTGCAGTTCCCTGCACTTCCCCAATTGCTCTGTACCACTATAGTTACCTAGGGTCTGCACTATACATTTCTCATCTGTTAAGTTTCTCCCCAGTGTTTCTCTTTTCCAGATAGAAAATACAAGAAAAAAATCAACTTGTAGTTAACAACTTAAATTTTCTGCTGTTCAAAGTTTTGGTGGCAAATAGTTAGAAATCTTTGGGAGGAACTTTGGCCATATGCACTTGGTATCCCACTGTAACACCTACCGGCTTACTGTGGGTATGCCAGTAGAGGGCACTCTTCTCATTTCAAGGCACAGTACTGAACTTGAACAATTCCACGGTAATGCCTCACAAGTAGGACATTGTAATGAATTATCTGGTTTTAATATAGTCTTTAATTGCTTGTTTTTGCCAATGTTATACCCAGGTATTACTTTGTTTTTCCCGGGATACATCTGTGTTGAGTCACTTTGCGTACAACAGTGCTTCACCACCGAAATCATACATAAGAGGTAAAATTTTAGTAATATTAAGGAAGTATTTTTTTAAGACTTACATAATAATGCCAAAATGGTTGTTTATTTTATAGCATATATTGGTACTGACAAATTTTTTATTGTAAATTACTTAAAATTTTCCTCAGATGACTGTAGTAACCATTCTTTCACTCAAATCAGTGCCCAAGCAACTGATCATACAGATCACAGTTAAATGGCTCCCAGAAGCAGCATTTCAGGTTACCCTCTTTGTTTTTCCTATTTGCTCTCTCCTTTATTGCTGTTTTTGTCATATCTGTTGACTTTTATTTTGCTTTCTACTATGAGTTTATCATATGGATTTGCTTTTTCTACTTCTTTTTTTTACCTTCTATATTCCTTCTCTCAAAATGTTCCACCACACTTAAAATTTTTATATAATATATATGCTATTAGTTCTCTAATTTCTGTATTAGTGCTTCCTTATCTTTATCACTAACTGCCTTATATATATATCACTATTTCAATATCCTGCCATCGCCTGAAAACTGAACTAACTTCAGCTGAAAGCCCTTTCCAACTTCTCCTTTCTATTAAGTGGTAAACACCCAACACTGAAAGCTCATAACCCCATTGTGTAGGGTTGTTCGGCTTTTTCCGTAAAGAAAGAAACTTCCTTCTGTATCTCTTAAGTCTGACCCATCTGCCTGATTGTGCCAACTCCTGCCCGATAGGACAGGACATGTTACCTTGTGCTAGATAGAGTTGGGCTCCCCCCAATTTGAGGCTTAGTTTCACTGCTTCTAAATTGAACTTACAGAAACCTTTTGTTTCTTTTATGTTACCTGCTGAAAAACTAACTGTAGAACTTAATTAATGGACTCATCTCTAAACTCAGCTAGAATTTTAAGGCCCTCCATCAGTTAATGCTTTCTTCTTTTTTAAAAAATTTTACTTTATCAATATACATTGCAGTTGATTTTCGTGGCCCTTTACCAATTCCACCTTTCCCCTACTTCCCTCCCCGTCAACATCATAACAGTTCACTTGTCTTAACAAGTTCAAGGGATTGTTGTGATTGTTCTGTCTTCTCCCCCCCCACCCCTTTTATTTGTTTGTATATTTATTTGTTTGTTTGTTTGTTTGTTTTTAGCTGCCACAAATAAGTGAGAACATGCAGTATTTCTCTTTCTGTGCCTGCTGTGCCTGGCTTACTTCACTTAATATAATTTTCTCTACATCCATCCATATTGCTGGAAATGGTAGTATTTCATTTTTTTTTTTAATATAGCAGAGTAGTATTCCATTGTGTAGATATACTACAATTCCCTTATCCACTCATCTGTTGATGGACATTTGGGCTATTTCCAACTCTTGGCTATTATTGTGAATAGCGCTGCAATAAACATGGCAGTATAGGTATCTCTACAACATGATGATTTCCATTCCTCTGGGTGTATAACCAGCAGTGGAATAGCAGGGTCATATGGTAGATCTATCCGTAATTGTTTAAGGAACCTCCATACCATTTTCCATAAAGGCTGCACCATTTTGCAGTCCCACCAATAGAGTAGGAGGATTCCTTTTTCTCCACATCCTCACCAGCATTTCTTATTCTCAGTCTTTTGGATATTAGCCATCCTAACTGGAGTGAGATGGTATCGCAAAGTGGTTTTAATTTGTATTTCCCAAATGCTGAGTGATGCTGAGCATTTTTTCATGTGTCTTTTGGCTATTTGTATATCTTCCTTTCTTTGAGAAATGCCTATTCAGCTCCTTTGCCCATTTTTTAATTGGGTTACTGGTTTTTTTACTGTTAAATTATTTGAGTTCCTTGTAAATTCTGGATATTAATCCTTTGTCAGATGTTATATTTTGCAAATATTTTCCCCCACTCTATTTCCCCCATGCTATTCATGATCTTTTCTTATTCCCTATGAATGTTAGGGGTTTTTTTTCCACTTCTGAGAAAAATGTCATTGGAATTTTGATGGGGATTGCGTTGAATCTGTAGATCACTTTGGGTAGTATGGACATTTTCACAATGTTAATTCTTCCAATCCAAGATCATGAGATATCTTTACATCTTTTTGTATCTTCTTTAATTTCTCTCTACAGTGATTTGTAGTTCTCATAGTAGAGATTTTGCACATCCTTGGTTAACTTTATTCTTAGGTATTTTATTTTTTTAGTGACTATTATAAATGAGCTAACTTTCTTGATTTATTTTTCTGCTAGTTCATTGTTGGAGTATAGAAATGCTACTGATTTTTGCGTGTTGATTTAGTATCCTGCAACTTTGCTAAAATCATTTATCAACTCTAAGAGTTTTTTTGTAGAATCTTTAAGCTGTTATATGTATAGGATCATAACATCTGCAAACAGGGACAGTTTAACTTTATCTTTTCCAGTCTGGATGCCCTTTATTTCCTCTCTTTCCTGATTGCTCTGGCTAGTACTTATAACACTATGTTGAATAGGAATGGTGAGAGTGGGCATCCTTGTCTTGTTCCTGTTCTTAAAGGAAAAGCTTTCAACTTTTTCCCATTCAGGATGATATTGGTAGTGGGTTTGTCATATGGTTTTAATTGTGTTAAGATACTTTCCTTCTGTACCCAGTATATAGAGAGTCTTTATCATGAACGAATGGTGAATTTTGTCAAATGCTTTTTCAGCATCTATAGAGATGATCATATAGTTTTTGTTTTTGATTTTGATTTTATTGATGTGGTGTATCACACTTGTTGATTTGTGTATGTTGAACAAACCTGGCATCCCTGGAATGAATTGCACTTGATCATGGTGTATAATTTTATGTATGTGTTGCTGTATTCTATTAGCTAGAATTTTATTGGGATTTTTGCATCTATATTCATCAAGGATATTGGCCTGTAGTTTTTTTTTTGTTGTTGTATCTTTGTCTGGTTTTGGGGTGATGTTTCCTCATAGAATGAGTTTGGGAGAATGGCTTCTGTTTCCATTTTTTGGAATAGTTTGTAGAAAATTGTTATCAATTCATCTTTGAAGGTTTGGTAGAATTCTGCAGTGAAGCCATCCAATCCTGGGCTTTTCTNTAGAATTTTATTGGGATTTTTGCATCTATATTCATCAAGGATATTGGCCTGTAGTTTTTTTTTTGTTGTTGTATCTTTGTCTGGTTTTGGGGTGATGTTTCCTCATAGAATGAGTTTGGGAGAATGGCTTCTGTTTCCATTTTTTGGAATAGTTTGTAGAAAATTGTTATCAATTCATCTTTGAAGGTTTGGTAGAATTCTGCAGTGAAGCCATCCAATCCTGGGCTTTTCTTTGTTGGGAGACTGCTGATAACAGCTTCAATCTCTTTGATTGTTATTGGTCTGTTCAGATTTTCTGTCTTCTTAGCTCAGTCTTGGTAGTTTGTGTGTGTCCAGAAATTTATCTATTTCTCCCAGATTTTCAAATTTGTTGGCATATAGTTGTTTATAGTAGTCTCGAATGATTCCTTGTATTGCTGAGTTATTGGTTGTAATATCACGTTTTTCATTTCTAGTTTTTGTGTCTTCTCTCTTCTTTTTCTAGTTAGCCTTGCTAATAGTTTGTTAATTTTATTTATCTTTTCAAAAAACCAATGTTTTGTTTCATTGATCTTTTGTATTGTTCTTTGGTTTTCTATTTCATTTAATTCTGCTCTGATCTTAATTATTTCTTTCCATCTACTAACTTTGGGTATGTGTTAGGTGAAGTGTTAGGTTGTTTACTTGCCATCTTTCCATTCATTTGAAGTAAGCATTTAATGTGCTTTTGCATTATTTCACAGGTTTTGGTATGGTGTCATTGTTTTCATTAGTTTCAATAATTTTTTTGATTTCCTGTTTAATTTCTTCTTGGA
>NW_007729670.1:17193-17746 GCF_000696425.1 Galeopterus variegatus
TCTCCCTTGAGAATTTCTTGTAAGGCTGGTCATGTGGTAGTGAACTCCCTCAGTTTCTGTTCGTTTGAGAAATATACTATTTGTCGTTCATTTTGGAAGGATAGCCTTGCTGGATAAAATATTCTTGGCTGGGAATTTTTGTCTTTTAGTATTTTAAATATGGGTCATCCCATTCTCTTCTGGCTTTTAGGGTTTCCAATGGAAAGTCTGATGTTATTCTGCTAGGGGCTTCCTTATAGGTGACTTGACACTTCTCTCTTGCAGCTTTTAAGATTCTCTCTTTGTCTTTGAGTTTTGCCAATTTGACTATAACATTTCTTGGAGAAGACCTTTTTGGGTTGAGTATGTTTGGGGATCTTTGAGTCTCCTGAATCTGAAGATCTGTGTCTTTTCCTATACCAGGGAAGTTTTCTGCTGTTATTTCATTGAATATGTTTTGAGTGCCATTTCCTTTTCCCTCCCCTTCTGGAATATACGTGATTCACATATTTGAGCAGTTAAGGTTGTCTGTTATCTCTCTTTGATTTTCTTCAATTTTTTAAAATTCTTTTTT
>NW_007729670.1:19753-21354 GCF_000696425.1 Galeopterus variegatus
TTTTTTTAATTGAAACATAATTGATTGAACATATTTGTGAGCTACAGAGTTGAATATAAATACCTGTGTATGGTGTGTGGTGACCAAATAAGGATAGTTAGCACATTCATCATTAAAAATGTAATCATTCTTTGTGTCCATTAACCGGTTTCTCACTAAACCCCCTCTCACTTCTCCTTTCCCACTTGCAGTAACTACAGTTCTGTTCTCCTTCTGAAAGTTCAACATATTATTGTGATTGTTGTTCCTGCCTTCCTTCCTTACTCTTTCTTTCTTTCTTATTTATGTACTTATTTTTTAGTTCCACCTTATGAGTGAGGTTATGCAGTATTTCTCTTTCTGTGCTTGGCTTATTTCACTTTATTTTCTCCAAGCTCATCCATGCTGCTGTGAATGGCAGAGTTTCATTCTTTTTTATGACTGAGTAGTATTCCATGGTGTATATATACCACATCTTCCTTATCCAGTAATCCATCACTAGACATTTATTTATTTATTTATTTATTTATTTATTTATTTATTTTTTATTTTTTTGTCTTTTATCTTTTTTCCGTGTCCGGCAACGGATCGCAACCCTCAGTGNATTCTTTTTCAAGGCATTGATTTCTTTGTACATTTCTTCTTTCAGGTCCTGTATACTTTTTTCTCATTTCATTGTGTTGTCTAACTGAGTCTTCTTGTATCTTATTTAGTTTCCTTAGAATTGTTGCTTGAAATTCTTTGTCAGTCATTTTGAGGACTTACTATTCTATATGATCTAGAACTTGAGTTATCATATTCCTTCAGTGGTATCTTGCTTTCTTGGTTTTTCATATTTCTGGTATCTCTGGTGTTTTGTCATTGCAGCAGAGGGTTTCATGGTACACTCGTTCCACCCTGGTGTCTGGCCTGGATCCCACAGGGACTGCCAATTTGGCACTGCTGCCTCAGGGTCTGGGGGTCAGCAGGTTGGGCCTCTTGGGGGGCAGGAATTCATGTGGGCTGGGTCCTATGGTGCAGCAGCTGCCCTGATGATTTGGCACTGCTGCCTTAAGCCCCGGGGGTCAGCAGGTTGGGCCTCTTGTGGGGTGGGGACTCACCTGGGCTGGGTCCTTTGGTGTCGTGGGCTGTGCTGCTGCCTTGGGGCCTGGGGTTGGTGAGTTGGGCCTCTCAGGGGCCAGGGACTCACCTAGGATGGGTCCCATGGCATGGCGGCTGCCCTACTGGTTCATCGCTGCTGCCTTGGGCCAGTTAATACTTTCTTGTCCTAGCTAACTTTGCTTCCCTGCTTATTCCACATACCCCATATTCATTCTAGCCTCCATATATTTCCTGCAGATGAAAGGCTTCCCACTCATCCACCCCCCAAATCACCCCAAAAATCCTTGAAGAACTATCCTATGTCTCACCATGTCCACCAACCTTTATTTACTTTCCATCCCCTCTGAACCTCTCAACTCTTAAAGCCTGTGCCAGAAAAGTTAGCAAACATACTCTAATGTTTCATGGTTTCGTCTGGATTATAAACCACGTAATTGAGGGATAGTATCTTACATGTATCCCATTTGCTTCTTAGCACCTAGCCCAGTGATCATTGTATCTATCTATCTATCTGTCTGTCT
>NW_007729670.1:22959-24371 GCF_000696425.1 Galeopterus variegatus
GTTTGAGAAACCTCTATACTGTTTTCCATAATGGCTGTACTAATTTACAGTCCCACCAACAATGTATAAGGGTTCACCTTTCTCTACATCCTCATGAGCATTAATTAAATTTTTAAAACTACTGTAGTCTGATTTTTTTTCATTTCATGGTATGGAATTAATTTGAAAATTTGCCAGCCAATGTTTTGATATTAGCAAACCTTTTCGTCTACTAAAATCAATAATATAAACTTAAGTACAAGGGAAGTGATACAAAATAATCAAAAGAACAAATGCTTTCAAGTTGTTTAAGCACTTAAGAAGAAAAGCATCTATTTATAAGCATTGAATTGTTTTGCTAATTATAAATAATTCTGTTCATTAAAGTAAGTCTTAAGCTTTGCAGTACCCCATTAGTTCACATATTTATGCAGTATGCTGGACAGTTAAAAATTGCAATTTGAGATGGTGGGCATGCTGATAGCATTGATTCGCTCACCACAACCTGGGCACAGGTGCTAATAGTCAGCTCTTGCCCCATGAATATGTATAATCAATCAAAATTAAAAAAACAAAAAAAATGTAAAATAAATAAATAAAATTTCATTAATTATTAGTGCATTCACAGAATAAGTTAATGTTTAAAGATTTATTTTACTTAATTATATTAAAACCCTGTGTGGTTTTCTCTTATAGGAAAGCTAGGACTAGAAGAATATGCCGTCTTTTATCCACCAAATGGTAAGAGCAATGCCTTTGCTTCCTCTAGTGGGAAATAAGAAAATTGCAACTTTTATAATAAGAATATGAGTTTCTTATTCTCTATCTTTAAATGTATAATCATTTATTATCTAAAATAAACCTTGCATAGAATGTATATTTTAGTGATTTTTTCCATATTTTTGGTAGGTTTGTGTTAAACTATGCATACCCTCTCTGGTTCTCCTTGGACCAATAGGAAATTTATGAGAAAGCTGAGTACGCTCAGGTATCTGCACTTAGTTTTCCACTGCAGGACACTAACTAGTTTAGGATCTTCCTTTTGGCTTTGTTGGAGCAGTGTTCTAGTCAGTTGAGTGGATTGTGGTGTGTTGCACTTTATTGTTCTTATAACTTGACCAGTGTGGTATTTATGAAATGAAAAAATTATGAAGTATCACTAAAGTAATCCATTTTGATGATATAAAGTGATAAAATGTGTAATCACTTCATTAGATTTTGAGTATTCTTTTGAGATGATTAGATAGTTTTTAAGATATGCTTCTTGGAAACACAATATATAGCAGTCCTGTTATGATATTATTAAGTTGCATCCTGAAGAAGTTCTTTTACTCCAGCAGAGTTAAGAACATGGGCTTTGTAATCCTGCAGACCTGGGTTCAGATCCCAGTTCTGCCAGCTCACCTTATGACCTTGGGTAAGTTACATGACTT
>NW_007729670.1:24862-26761 GCF_000696425.1 Galeopterus variegatus
CCTGGGTTCAGATCCCAGTTCTGCCAGCTCACCTTATGACCTTGGGTAAGTTACATGACTTCTCTGAACTTCAGATTTGTCATCTATAGCATGTAGATAATAGATTAAATGAGATATGACATATAAAGTATCACAGTGCCTGACATGAAGTAGGTGCTCAGAAAATGTAGCTGTTATGAGTGTCTTAACTGTTGACCACTATGTTTGAAAGTCATAGTTGGCTTTCAAGGCGCTGTTCTCTCCCTGTGCCTCTCAGTGTGGTGTCCCACTTTCTTTCACAGACCATCAGCCTCTGCCCCTCTTTAAACATCTCACCCTTATTCTGCTGCTCTTCTCCTTGTACACATTTTCCTAAGGGCTTCCATCTGCATTCATGGTTCTACATATTTGTTAATTACTCTAAAATTTTTATCCAGTTCTGACCTCTCCTGTAATTACCTCAAACTTAATATGAGGATACTTCAAAAGGTTAGTGGAAAAGCAGTTAAAAGGTAATACAAATCTTTCCATGAACTTTCTGAAGTACCCCCAGGTATCCCAACCAGAGCTCACTATTTTATCTTACTATGCCTATCCTCCAAAAGAAAAATACAAAAACTAAACTAAAATTAAGAAACAAAAAATATACCACTTATTGCTCTCTCAGTTAAGTGCATTATCATTTACCAGGTAACTTAAGGCCTGAAACCTGATAGTCATCCAGAATCCTCTCAGTCTTGTACTCCCCTCATCTAATAAGTCACTAGGGCCTTCCAATTTTATCCTCCAAATACATTTTGGACTCTCTCTTCCTCACCATAACTGCTGCCTTGCCGTCTTTCAGGCCTTACTCTCTCTAGCTTATTTATTACAGCAACCACCTAACTGGTTTCCCTTCCTCTAATCTTTTCTGGTTTTGTTCTGTCTTTCACACTGTTGTCTGAGTTATACATCTAAAAGGAAAATCTGAAAATTGCCTTTTTCTTCAAGTTTTCTTGATGGCTCCCCATCTCTTAACAAATATCATCCAAGTTTCTCAGCATGACATAGGAGGACCTCTCAAGTCTGATCTTTATACATTCTACCTCCTAGGTTCATTTCTCCCATTTCCTATTTCGTTGTTTTTAAATCGCAGCAATATCAAGCTATATGTTTTTCACACACATGTCTGCATACTCTCACAAAAGCACTATATTTTTCCCCACCTCATTCTTTCTCCTGCTGCCACACTTAGAATTGCCCATCTGACCTTCACCTGGCTGTCATCAAGGCTCAGTGCAGGCATGATCCTCTTTAGGAAACTTTCCCTGAGACCCCAGGTTAGGTTAAGGGCCCTTCTTCTAGGCTCCCATAGTACCTGGTGTGAAAATCTTTGGGATCTCTTACTATATTACCTTGACATTGTTTGTTTTATACTTTATCTCTCCTCTCTAAATTGCAAGCCTCTTGAGGTTTAGGATCATATCATTCCTTTTTGTTCCCTCAGTATCTAGCATATAGCAGGAGTGTAATGAGTATTTATTTGAACTAAATTAGAGGTTTGTTCATTTTAACGTTTATGTGTAACTGTTGTTACATTTATCATCCCAGAAACTTAATTTTCTTTTCTTTTCTTTTTGGAGAGGGCCGCACCGCGCTCAGCCAGTGAGCGCAGTGGCCATCCCTATATAGGTTCCAAACCCGCGGCGGGAGCACTGCTGCGCTCCCAGCGCTGCACTCTCCCGAGTGCGCCACGGGCTCAGCCCCAGAAACTTAATTTTCTGATAACTTTTTATATTTATCTAATAAACATGAAATAAGAAAAAATAAAATATCTCTGAATAGCCAAAATAGATGTCCATGGACTCAAGTTCCTTCTCTCTATTCATAGGAGAGGTTTTCAACTTAGTTTAAAACATATTGGCTCTTACTTAACACACA
>NW_007729670.1:27291-28125 GCF_000696425.1 Galeopterus variegatus
CGGGAGCACTGCTGCGCTCCCAGCGCTGCACTCTCCCGAGTGCGCCACGGGCTCGGCCCCAGAAACTTAATTTTCTGATAATTTTTTATATTTATCTAAGAAACATGAAATAAGAAAAAATAAAATATCTCTGAATAGCCAAAATAGATGTCCATGGACTCAAGTTCCTTCTTTCTATTCATAGGAGAGGTTTTCAACTTAGTTTAAAACATATTGGCTCTTACTTAACACACATGTCTAACAAACTTAGTTTACTGTTTTTTATGCTCCTTGCAAAAATAGAAACATGAATAGAAGCTGATACAGATATAAAAAATGACCAACAGTCAGAAATGAAAGTCAGAGACCTCCCAAAGGAAAGTATAAAATCTATAACACAGCATACAAGAGCACTCTAGCAAATCAGACTGGGACCATTTCATGTAAAAGCCAATAACTCTATACCCTTTAAAATGGAATCACTAGGTTGTAGCATATTATAATTTAAGATCTTTATAATGAGCTAAAGTCCCCATCCCCCAAATTGCTGTAATAATAATTGTAACAGCAGCTAACATTTTCCAAGCTATATATTATATACAAGGCAGTGTATTAAGTACATTACATGTATTAACTCATTTAATCCTTAAAGAACCCTATGAGGCTGGTGCTAATATTATTCTTATTTATCGATTTTAAAATCTGAAGCACAGAATGTTAACCTGGCTATCTGGGGAGTGGCAAAGCCAGGCTTTGAACCCAAGCTGTCTGCCTATGGAAGCAATATTCTTGCCACCATGCCCTGTTGACTCAGAAACTGTTACTGAGCTCATGATAGTGTCTTTTGGAAGAAAG
>NW_007729670.1:29124-30696 GCF_000696425.1 Galeopterus variegatus
ATATAATAGGTTCTAGAAAGATTCATCCAGAATAAAAATTAAAATAAAAATCTCATCTTTACTGAGATAAAACCACAGCTATTCATAAATTTAATTCTATAGTATCATTTCTTCTCTCAGATTCTTTTAGAACTTACCAGAGTCAGGGAGAATTCTTCTGTGGAGAATGATTCTGAAGTTGCAGAACCAAAAGAGACAAAGACCAGTCAGTCTACTGTCCCTTTTTTTCTGTACCCAAGGCAATACTAAGCAACGTTTTTATATTACCCACCCTGTTTTTTAAACTCTGCCAAAGATAGTATTACTTCAAAGTCTCATGGATACCTTTACCACTACCACCACCAAAACTGGCCTGGCTTTCTTGGTCTCAGGTAGCCATACAGAGAGGTTTGTCAGCAGCTTATTGACACACTCTTGGTCCCTGACCAGGCTGGTGTTTACAGAGGGGCAGAGATTTTCCCACCATTAACCCTACACACACATCTGTGATTACCTTTCCTAGGATGGAAATGACAGGCCGTCCTGACATCAGGTGTTAATCTCTCACTGCATTTGAGGCATCATCAATGGAAAGATTTTCTTCAGTAGGTTAAACAGCTAGCAAGCAAAATTTCTGAGCCGAGGGAGAGTTCTCAGGGGAATTTTGTAAGCTTCTTGTGGTTTTTGTTTGTTCAACATGTGCAAATTATCTTTATTAATTTAATAAATATTTATCCCTGCTCTAGCTCACTGCTCGAGGTGGGTGGTCCACAGTAACCAATACAAATAAAGTACCTGCTGCAAGGTGGCTTGCATTCTAGTTAGGGAGACATACTATAAAAAAAACAAAATAATGAAAATAATTTCAGAAAGTCATGAAGTGAACAATGAAAGGGAACAGAAATTGTAGGGAGTTGGGGAGGGTGTGGCTCTTTTAGATAAGGTAGTTAGGAAAGGTGCCTGTGAGGAGGTGGAATATGAACAGAGACCCAAATATGTGGAGTGAACCATGTGAAGAAGTGAGAGAAGAGCATTCCAGAGGCAGGAACAAGCTGGATGGTTTAAAGAACACCAAGATGGCCATTGTGACTGGTGATAGTGAGCAAAACATTGACTGGTACGAGGTGAGGGAGGAGAGGTAGACAGAGGCCAGGTCAGGTAAGGAGACAGTTGATTTCAAGTCTTGTGTAGTAAGTCCAATGTTGGGGCTCTCTCAGGGACAGTTTCTATTAATTTCTTTTTTTACTGTGAATGGTCTATACTTTCTTATTTCTTTGCATTCCTAGTAATTTTTTTCATTGTTAAAATTTGGATATCTTGAATATTATAAGGTGGTAACTCTGCAAATCAGATTCTCCCCCATCTCTAGAATTTGTTTGTGTTGTTCATTGTGGGTTGTAGTTGTTTGTTTAATAACTTTTCTAAACTATTTATATAAAGACTGTATTCTTTGTCTTGGGTTTACACTGAAGTCTGTTCCATTAGCTCAGTGATTTAGCTAGTGTATGACAGATATTTCCTTTAATATCTGGAACCGAAAAAATAAAAATAAACACTCTCCCAGTCTCTGCAGATTATCTCAGTGTTGGAGCA
>NW_007729670.1:31170-33733 GCF_000696425.1 Galeopterus variegatus
AACCGAAAAAATAAAAATAAACACTCTCCCAGTCTCTGCAGATTATCTCAGTGTTGGAGCACGACTTTAAGGCTTAGCCAGGCCATTTACAGCTCTACCTTAGCCTTCACTTCCTGCTTGCACAGAGCCTAAAAGTCCATCAGAACTGAAAGCCTAAGGTGTCCTTGGGTCTTTTCTAGATTCCCCTGTACTCACAGGAGTTTTTCAAAGCCCCTATCTGCTCATATAGCTCCTTCCCTAGCCTCTTCTTCCCCAGGCTTTTCAATCTATCTACTCCTTGCCTCAACTGTTATTCCTTCTCCCAGGTGACTGCAGCTAGAATATGAGGGTACTTCAAAAAGATTGTGCAAAGATTTGTATTATCTTTTAATTCTTTTTTTCCACAAACGTTCTGAAGTAACCTCATATTTGCCTTTAAATGCTTTTGACAAACACCAACAAGGCAGATAAAACAAAGGCAAGCTCCTAAGTCAATCTCACAACTACTAGACAGCTCAAAACACATAACCACATTTTTTTATACAAGATCTGTACTGCTCCCTTTGACACCAGCAAGCTGTATCAGGAATGTGGACCTTTATCTTCAGGACTGCTTCCAAACTGAGGATTAGGTGGCAGTAGGCAGGTAATTAAAATGCCATTATGCTCTCTTACCAAAATTCTTTCTTCATTAAGCATTCCTCTGGTTGTTGTAAGTTTTTTGTTAAATTCCAGAGTTCAAAAAAGTTGATTCTAATGGTTCTTATCAGCTTAAGTATTGCTTTAGTGGAGTGATAGAGTTTGAGCGTTCTCTTCTCCAGTCTCCTCAGTGATATCTCTTCTCCAATTTCTGATTAATACTTTTGAAAGATCATCCTGACTACTTCGTATAATAAAAGTGTCACTAAAAATATAAGCTCCAAGAAAACAAGGACCTTAATAGTTTTGATGACCAACATATCTAGCACCTAGAATCATGCATGGCATAAAGTCTGTGCTCAGTAAACATTATTGAATGAATGAGTGAATGAATGAGGAATGAATGTAGAATAATACAGAGATGTAAGAATAGAAGCAAAGAAACCAGACTTATAGGAAAAATACAATAGATCTGAGTGAGACTTAATTACATGTGATAAATAGCCACCATAATTTGCTAATACCATTTGTTTCCTATATGACAGTAGAAAATAATTAATTGCTAGTGACCACTGGGTAGAGGAGTTTAAGTACTTTAGAGCAGTGATTTTTAACCAAGCACAGTTACCCCCAACACACACACTCACACATATCCCATGGAAAATTTGGCAATGTCTGAAGACATTTTGGTTGTTGCAACCAGGGGGAGCAATGCTGCTAAACGTCACACAGTGCACAGGACAGCCTCTTACAACAAAGATTAAGAAAGGCTCTTGGAAGAAATGATGAAAATATATCATCTTAAATCTCCCTGCAAGTGTCAAGTTGATAAATAGCAACGTACTTTGTCATCTATTTTTTTTAAATTTTCTTTTTATTGTAAAAGTTGATTGTACATACCTGTGGGGTACAGAGTTGAATATCAATACCTGTGTGCAATATGTGATGCTCAAAACAGGATAATTAGTGTACTCAACAATATACAATGTAATGGTTTTTTGTGGCCCTTTACCACTTTCTCCCTTACACCCCTCTCTTCCTCTGGTAACCTCAGTTCTGTTCTCTCCTTTTGAAACTTCAACATATTATTCTGATAGTTGTATATTTCTTTCTTTCTTTTAATTTTTATTTGTTTGCTTATTTATGAGCTCCCACTTATCAGTGAAGACATGCGGTACTTCTCTCTGTGTGCCTGGCTAATTTCACTTAACGTGATTTTCTCTAAGTTTGTTCATGTTGCTGCAAATGACAATATTTCATTCTTTTTTATGGTAGAGTAGTATTCCATTGTGTATATATAACACATTTTCCTTATCTAGTCATCTGATGATGGATATTTAGGTTGGTCCCAACTCTTGGCTATTGTAAATAGAGCTGCAGTAAACATGCGGGTGCAGGTATCCCTTCAACATGATGATTTCCATTGTTTGGGTATATACCCAGCAAGGGAATTGCTGGATCGTATGGCTGTTCGGTCTGTAGTTGTTTGAGGAACCTCCATACTGTTTTCCATAATAGCTGCACCAATTAACAGTCCCACTAACAGTGCAGGAGGATTCTCCTTTCTCAGCATCCTTTCCAGCATTTGTTATTCTGTCTTTTTGACAATAACCAGTCTAACTGGGGTGAGGTGATATCTCCATGTGGTTTTGATTTGCGTTTCCCTGATGCTGAAGGATGTTGAGCATTTTTTCATGAGTCTGTTAGCCATTTGTATATCTTCCTTTGAGAAGTGCCTATTCAGCTCCTTTGCCCATTTTTAATTGGGTTATTTGTTCTTGTACCGTTAAGTTGTTTGAGTGTTCTGCATATTCTAGATATTAATCCTTTTTCAGATGCATAGTTTACAAATATTTTTTTCCACTCTGTAGGTTGTTTATTCACTTTGTCAATTGTTCCTTTGCTGTGCAGAAGCTTTGTAGTTTGATATAATACCATTTTTTTT
>NW_007729670.1:34682-35745 GCF_000696425.1 Galeopterus variegatus
AATGTATGTTCTTGGTGTCTTTGTTTAAGATCAGTTGGCTGTAGGTATGTGGGTTGATTTCTGGATTCTCTATTCTGTTCCATTGGTCCAAGTGTCTGTTTTTATGCCATTACCATGCTGTTTTGGTTACTATAGCTTTGTAGTATAGTTTGAAGTCAGGCAGTGTTATGCCTCTGGCTTTATTTATTTATTTTGCTCAGTATTCCTTTGGCTCTTCAGGGTCTTTTGTTGTTCCACATGTATGGTAGGATTGTTTTTTGTATTTCTGTGAAGAATGTCATTGGTATTTTGATGGGAATTGCATTGAATCTGTAGATTGTGTTGGGCAGAATGGACATTTTTGCAAAGTTAACTCTTCTAATCCAAGAACATGGAATGTCTTTCCATCTTTTTGTGTCCTCTTTAATTTTTTTCAGCAATGATTTGTAGTTCCCATCTTGGAGATCTTTTACCTCCTTTGTTAAATTGATTTCTACGTATCTTATATTTTTAGTGACTATTGCAAATGGGCTAACTTTCTTGATTTCTTTTTCTGCTAGCTCATTGTCAGAGTATAAAAATGCTACTGACTTTTGCATGTTGATTTTGTATCCTGAAACTTTACTGAAATCATTTATCAACTCCAAGAGTTTTTTTGTGGAGTCTTTAGGCTTTTCTATATATATAGGATCATGCTGCCTGC
Source organism: Galeopterus variegatus (assembly GCF_000696425.1). Classification (NCBI taxonomy): domain Eukaryota; kingdom Metazoa; phylum Chordata; class Mammalia; order Dermoptera; family Cynocephalidae; genus Galeopterus; species Galeopterus variegatus. The sequence goes on from NW_007729670.1 coordinate 35,365, forward strand.
AAACAGGGACTGTTTGACTTCTTTTCCAATCTGGGTGCCCTTTATTTCTTTCTCTTGTCTGATTGCTCGGGCTAGTACTTCCAATACTTCATTAAATAGGAGTGGTGAGAATGGGCATCCTTGTCCTGTTCCCATTTTTGAGGGAAAAGCTGAAAGCTTTTCAGGATGATATTGGTGGTGGGTTTGTTGTATATGGCTTTGCTGTGTTGAGATACTTTCCTTCTATACCTGGTTTGCTGAGAGTCTTTATCATGAAGGGATATTGAATTTTGTCAAATACTGCTTCTGCATCTATCAAGATAATCATATGGTTTTTGTCTTTAATTTTGTTGCTGTGGTGTATCACTTTTATTGACCTGCATATGTTGAACCATCCTTGCA
>NW_007729670.1:36993-38294 GCF_000696425.1 Galeopterus variegatus
TTGATCTTTTGTGTCATTTTTGGGGTCTCTATATTTCTTTCCATCTACTAACTTTGGGATTGGATTGTTCTTGTTTTTCTAGTTCTCTGAGGTGTAGTGTTAGGTTATTTGAAATCTTCTCTTCTTTTGATGGACGCATTTACAGCAATAAACTTCCCTCTTAGAACTGCTTTTGTAGCATCCCAAAGGTTTTGGTATGATGTGTCTTTATTTTCATTAGTTTCAATAATTTTTTTTTTATTTCTTGTTTAATTTTTTCTTGGACCCATATGTTGTTCAGGAGCATGTTGTTTAATTTTCATGTGTTTGTATAGTTTCCAGAGTTTCACTTGTTATTGATTTCTATTTTAAATCCATTGTGGTCTGAGAAGATACTTGAAATGTATACTTGAATTCAATTTTTTAATGTTTGTTGAGGCTTGATTTGTGTCCTAACATGTATTCTATCCTGGAGAATGTTCCATGTGCTGATGAGAAGAATGTATGTTCTGCAGTTGTTAGATGAAATGTTCTGTAGATATCTGCCAAGTCCTGTTGTTCCAAAGTGTGGTTTAAATCTTGTGTTTCTCTATTGATTTGTTGCCTAGGTGATCTCTCTGATGTTGAGAGAGGGTGTTCAGGTCCCTGACTATTATCATATTGGGGTCCGTCTCTTTCCTTAGCTATAATAGTGTTTGTTTTACATATGGGTGCTCTGATGTTGGGTGCATATATAATTATGATTTTTATGTCTTCTTGCTAGTTAGATTCTTTTATCATTATATAGTGGCCTTCTTTGTGTCTTTTTATTGTTTTTGGTTTAATGTCTATTTTATCTGATATAAGAGTAGGTACTCCTGCTCATTTTTGATTTCCATTTGTGTGGTGTATCTTTTTCCATCCCTTCAGTCTTAATTTGTGTGTCTCTACAGACAAGGTGAGTCTCTTGTAAGCAGCAGATCATTGGGTCTAGCTTTTAATCCAATCAGTCAAGCCTGTGTCTTTTGAGTAGGGAATTTAATCCATTTATATTTAGGGTTGTTATTTAAAGGTATTGTCTTACTTCTGGCACATTATCAATTTTTATTTGGGTGTTTTAAATATCTTTTGTTTCTTTCACTTTTATTGCTTGTCTTTGGTGTTTTTTGGTTTTTGAAATGGTAAGATACAGTTTTTTTCTCTTTCTCATTTGCATTTTTGTTCTATCACTAGGTTTTGTTCTTTCTTATGTGTTCATGGATGTGATTATCATTTTTTGAATTACAGATGCAGGACTCCCTTGAGGATTTTTTGTAGGGCTGGTTATGTGGTGGTGAACTCTT
>NW_007729670.1:38748-51660 GCF_000696425.1 Galeopterus variegatus
TTTAATCCATTTATATTTAGGGTTGTTATTTAAAGGTATTGTCTTACTTCTGGCACATTATCAATTTTTATTTGGGTGTTTTAAATATCTTTTGTTTCTTTCACTTTTATTGCTTGTCTTTGGTGTTTTTTGGTTTTTGAAATGGTAAGATACAGTTTTTTTCTCTTTCTCATTTGCATTTTTGTTCTATCACTAGGTTTTGTTCTTTCTTATGTGTTCATGGATGTGATTATCATTTTTTGAATTACAGATGCAGGACTCCCTTGAGGATTTTTTGTAGGGCTGGTTATGTGGTGGTGAACTCTTATAGTTTTTGTTTGTCTGGGAAATACACTATTTCTCCTCGAGTATATTTCCCAGAGAAATAGTGTATTGCCCAGAAAAACAAAAACAAACAGATGAGAGTTTGTCTTCAGTATGTTATTCTTGTCTGGCAGTTATAGTATTTTGAATATATCGTCCCATTCTCTTCTGTCCTGTAAAGTTTCTGTTGAGAAGTCTACTGTTAGTCTGAGGCAGATTACCTTATAGGTGACTTGATGCTTTTCTCCTGATGTTTTTAGAATTCTCTCTTTGTCTTTTGAGTTTTGCCAGTTTGACTGTAGTGTGCCTTGGATAGGGCCTTTTTGGATTGAATCTGTTCAGGGATCTTTGAGCCTCCTGAATTTGAAGGTCCATGTCTCTCCCTGTACCTGGCAAGTTTTACACTATTATTTCATTGAGTATGTTCTCAATGCCTTTTCCTTTCTCCTCCCCTTCAGGAATACCCATGATTCAGATGTGTGTATGCTTAACATTGTCTGCTATTTCTCTTAGATTTTCTTCATTTTTAAAAATTCTTTTTTTCTTTTTCTCTTCATCTGCCTGAGTTACTTTGAAGAGACTGTCTTCAAGATCAAAAATTCTTTCTTCTGCTTGCTCTAGCCTGCTGCTGAAGATCTCAGTTGTGTTTTTTATTTTGTTGAATGACTCCTTCAGTTCCATGAATTCTGTTCCCTTCTTTTTTAAAGTATTAATCTCTTTGTAGATTTCCTCCTTTAAATCCTGGATAGCTTTAGTCAGCTCATTGTGTCATCTAACTGCATCTTCTTGTATCTTATTGAGTTTCCTTAAGATTTTTACTCAGAATTCTTTTTCAGTCATTTTCAAGGGTTTCCTGCTCTATGGGGCTTTGTCAACTATATTAATTAAATAAATTCAAAACATCTCATGATCCAAAATTCATTTGAACTGTAACTTTGGACATAAATTGAAACTTCTTTAAAATTTCATTTAAAGCATGATTTTTAGATTATTACTTAAATATGGTTATGTTCTGACATCCTGGGAAAGTTTAACTACTGAGATAAAGTAACAAAGTCATAGTCTGAAGTTCTAATTCAAAAAGATAATTAGAAATAGCTGTATTTAACCATTGTCCTAATCTCTATCTCTACTTTTACTGACCTGTAGGCTACATGTGAAATGAGAATAAACAGAGGAAATGATTATTTCAACAAATGAATTAAATAAACTGTACTAAGTAATCCCAAATGAAAGAGTGTAAAAATTTGTTTTCAACTGGATGAAGTTGAAGTGAATCAGATGTGAGAATTATGGTACAACCATAAATGCTAAGTATTAATAGAGATGGTAAGGAAGTGAAGGGAAAATATTTAGTAAGTGCAAAGCATGTTAATATTTAGGGTATTTTCTGAGTCATATTTAATATTTATATCTCATCTAGTTCAAGACTTATTTTTGGTGACAACGTTTACCATTCTGAGCTTTGTCAAAGGCCAATTAAATCATTACTTTATGAAGTTATTTATATTAAATGGAATAGGAAGGTAATATTTTATGCTTTCTTCAGATGGCTAAGGGAAGGCAAGTATCTTAAAATAATTAATCATAGCAGACTTGTGCAAGATGTGTCCCAAGCATCCCAATGCCTGTTGGAAGCACTTTCGTGGATTATAGCCAGGTGAATGAAACTAGATCCTTGAAAAGCTGAAGTAATGAGAGGCAAAGGGTAGGATTTTGAACAACTGGCCAAGAACATGACAACCTCTAAGATCAAAGAAATGTTCTAGATGGTATGCACCCCAGAGTGTTGGTGGATTTTTCACTGCTTCTTATGCCTCCTGCTTTTGTTTTCCAGAATTTGACTTTGTCCTTCTTCAGCAAAGTAGACTGTGTAGCCTTTGACTGGAGCCTTAAGTGCTGGCTAGTCTTGGCTAAGCTGAAATGTACCCTTATCAAATACTAATACAAAAGAAAAAGATTTTCTTAAGTTTAACTTGATACGTAAACGTGGTACTTTCCCTACTAAGAGCATAAAATAGCTACAGGTTATTGAGCGTCTGCTGTGTACTAACCACTATACTAGTGCATTTTAAATACATTAATTCATTTGTGCTTTAGTGCAACCCAATGAAGTAGGTGTTGTTTATCTCCATTTTCAGAAATGAAAATAAGGATTCAAAGAGTGTTGGTAACGTGCCCAGAGTTCGATTTTATGTCTATATGACTTCAGTGGTCATTTATTGTTTTCTCATTGAACTATTGAGAGCCTACTCTCCTATATCTTAATTACTTATTCATAAATAAATTTTATACTTTAATATTTTATTTATAAGCCTTGATTATGTTTATAAATGCTTAAATTTCCATCAGTAACATATACTGAGAATCTCACTTGTAGAAAATACTGTGCTGGATGCTGAAGATAATATACAGTGTGACATGTGGTCCTCGCTTTAAATAGCTTGTAGCCTAACTGCTTGTAGAACAGCCATGGATTTCAGAACCTGGGGGAAATGTAGTGAAAGTATGGTTAACCACAAGCCATCTTAATATGTGCATTTCTTTTTGCCACTTGGCAGTTCACTAATTCATTCATTGTAAATTTCCTTATTCAAAATGTTTTGTCCTGAGTGGGGTGTTCCTACACTTATCAGATCCCTAATAAATATTTGTAGAAGATGACAATAATAATAATAAGATCTTCATTTTTTACTTCCTTAACCTACTTGTTGAAATGTTTCTGCAGTGGCTTAACAGAGGAAGGCAAATGTGTTTTTGATGTAGGAATATAAGGCTTTTGTATAATGGCAATCTGCTTTGAGATTTAGTATTTAGAACGATATAATATGGATTTATATTTCTGTAAGCCATCAAAATATACCTTCTATGTATTAACTTATTTTTCTCTCTTAGTTTTTCTTTCACATGTCAAAATGTTTATTGTAGAAAAGGTGGAAAAGATAAGTTAACTTTTTTATTATTTGTTGAAAGTCTATAATTAGCAAAGGAAATAAAATGAAGGAGCAGAGCGGGGAGGTAGAAAAAGATGGGCATTCACAGGAAGAAAAAGACTCAACCAAAGACATGAAGAGAAAGAGACCTGAAGAAAAAAGCTGGTTTTTGAGTTCTACTTCTAAGTGATCCTTTGAACTGGAGCTAGTGGTTTTAGTGTCATTAGAAATACTGACCTGCAATGTGAATCTAACCTGGTTATTTATTTTTTCAGTTTCTTAAGAGCAAAGGACCTTTAGGTTGGTTAAGAATCTTACTATTGCAAGATCTTTATATGTACAGTTTTCTTCACATCTCAGAAATTTTTCTGCATTTACTCTAGTCATAGTTGTTAACATCAAGTTTTAGAGTTAGATGATACTTCAGAGACAGTCTTAGTCCCTTTAAGTGTGAGGCAGGTTACTGAAGCTCAAGAGGTTCAATGACCTTCCGAAGCCAACCCAGCTGATTGTGTTAAGCTAACAATGCAGTTCTGATCGCCTGACTAGGAGAGTAGGGATCTGACTAGAGACCAATACTTTTCTTGCTGCTTCTCTATTCATCATTTACTTATCTATTCACCCATTCATTCATATTCAGCAAACATGTATTCATCATCAACTATGTGCATGGTGCCATGAATTGTATACAAAGATGAATAAAACACATTTCTTGTCCTCTGGAACAATCTGTTAAACAGCTAATTGTAACACAAAGTTTAGTGAAATCATAATGTTGGAAATATGAACAAAGTGCCAGGAGAATATGAGGAAGAATGAGCATTTCATTATGATTAAGAGATCAGGAAATGTTTCTCAGAAGTTGTAGCTGGCCTTAGTAAGGTTTGATAGGCTTAGTAGGATACAGAATGATCAAGTTCAAAGCTCCCAAAGTATGAAAGTGCATGATGAGTTCTGGTGGTGACAAATCTAGTGATTATAACACAAAGGGTGTGGGGTCAGGATGGTATGATAAAGGGGAGGCAGATGTGTCTCAGACTGCAGGAGATAATTGTGAATGTTTAAGGCCAACTCAAAGGTTTTGAATTCCACTCTCTAGACACTTAGCCTTTATTTTAATTGTAGACTGGAATCTGAATTCCATAAATGTAAGGACAATGTCATATTCATTTTGATATCTCCAATGGCTACAGAGTAGGTTTTTAAATATTGGTTAATTGGATAAGTGGGAGCTTAGCAAATATTTGATGGATGGATGAATGGTCAGTGGAAAACCCTCAATGGACGTAGAGATCTTTCTCATGGTCTCATCAATATTTTCAGAAGACGACTTGAGCCATTTTGAAAGTTGGTTGGAGAGCTAAGAGTTTGGAGGAAAGGATACCAATTAGAGGGCTCTTGCACAGCCACAGGTAAGAGTTCATCAAAGCCTGAATTCAGGCCCTGGCAGTAGGGAAGGAAATAAAAGGTTAAAAAATGGTAGTGGTAGATTCTAGGGCTTCATATAACTATTCCACAAACATTTAATGAGTACCTATTACATTCTGCACACTGTGCTTATTTCTGGAGATAAAGATAGATAAGAAATAGTTTCTTTATTCAAAGGATTATTCTACAGGGAGAGAGAAAAATAAAAAATGATTATCAGACAGTAAGACAAGGGAAGGAAAGCAACATTGGTTAAGTACTGACTTTGTATCAAATATGCTGCTAGTTATACTACATTCATTATCTTATTTAATCCTCACCACCTCACTAGTATTGTCTCCACTTTATAGATGAAGGCAGGTCTGTTCCTAACTTTTGCAGGGCCCAGAGCAGGAATATAAACTGATAAAGTCTGCTTTGTTTTCTTGCCTTGACACATATACCTTCATAAAAATCTGGAAGGCCAGGTTCAAATTCCGAATTCTCAGACTCCTCAGCAGTCCCTAGCTCATGGTGTCCCACCCCCTTTTCATCCATGGCTCTATCTCACACCTTGGACAGGCTTCATGCACATGCATGTGGATTCCTTAGCATGCAGGTCCAGCCTCTGATCACACATTCCACAAATAGCCACCCTTTGGCTACCTCTTTATCTTCAGGTATACAACCATCAAGAGGCTAATTCCACCTAAGAGAACACTCAAGCCCTGGAAGCTGGCTTAGGGAGTTTTGGGCTGGGAGTTTCAGAGTCTTAGATACCTGGGGTGTGGTCTGAAAGGAGAGAAGTAAAATCTGGGTGAGGGGTACAGCCAAAGTAGGGCCAGAGCAGGGCCCCCAGCACAAGCCCCCCACCATAGAGCAGTTCTGGATGAGGAAACAGGTTAAGTAACTTACCTAAGTGTACACAGGTAGAAAGCAGTGGAGCCAGAATTCCTAATGTTGTCTAGGCAAATAGAGAAGGAGTAATACCTCAATCAGTCAGGGCAAGGCAGCTGATACAAGAGTATTGATTAATGAATTGCTCAGGGGTGGGGAGAAGGGGGCTGTCAGGGAGCTCTTTCTAGGAGGGGGAGTATTTAAAAATCTTCAAGGGGTGGGGCAGGAGCAGGACTGGAGGTAGAGGAGAGCATTGCCTACAGCCCTTGTCCTGTGCCGAGAGGCTGAAGGGGTGGCAGTCAATTTGGTAGGATTATAGTTGTGCTTGTGTAATAGGGAAGGAAGCTGCTGACATTAGATTGTTGAGTTAAGTACTTGTTATCCTAAAGCAACGGGAAAGGGACATAGGCACATTTAGGTATAAGGGCTGAGAGAAAACTAGAGAGCAGAGATGACAAAAGTTTTCTTCCCTAAATGACTGGGGAGGTGGCGAGTCATTTACAGAAATATGATACTAGGCTTTTAAAGTTTGGATTATCAGTTAATGATGACAAGACTGATGGAAGGAAAGAGAAAACAAGTATGATGGGACCTTGGAGTGCAGCTGTAGTTAAGGAGTGAGCAGAAGAGAAAACTAGCCAAAAACAAAAACAAAAACAAAACATCAAACAGCAGAAGTTTCTGAGAGACGAGGATCCTGATCTGCATAGTGTCACGGTTGGCTCAAGTTTGAGAAGGAACTTTCAGTTGTTGTGAGGCTGTTAAGTACAACACACAGAAAGAGGAGACTCCTGGATTTAGCAATCAGAAGTTAGGGTATATAAAAAAGAAGTAAAGGGAGTGAATATAGATAGTTTTCAAAAAAATTAAGCTTAGCTTTGAGGGTAAGAGAGAGATTAGAGATTTGTTTGATAGAAAAGTAGGGTCCAGGAGGAAAATGTACTTATTATTATTACTATTGCTATTGTTATTATTCCATGTGAGGATACTTATAATGTCCTCAGCTGAAAGGTTGCAGTGAAATGAGAGACTAAAGTTATGAGTACTTTGATAAGCCCTACCCAGCTTTTGCCTCTACTCCTTTAGTAAGAGTAAAGAGTAGATTCCATCACTATCTACCTTCAGACCGGTGATCCGCAGTAAATTTATCCCAGTTTATGACAATCATCACATGAAGCCCAGGGCTTCCAGGTCATCCCCGATCAGGTGATACTCACCTCCGTAACTTCAATTCTCTTTTTGTCAGTCAGGCCTCCTCCACCCTCCCTTGTCCTTGTCCTCCCTGTCCCCCTTCCCTCCACTATTTTTCTTCATAGCACTTATCACTATCCGACATATATTCACTTATTTTATTATGATTTTTCTGTCCCTAATAAAAAGTCTGCTCCAGTTCTTAGAACAGTGCCTGACACATAGTAGAGGCTCAATATGTGTTTGTTGAATGATGCTCGTAAAGGAGGGAGGAAGGGTAACTGATGGGGTAGTGTGCCCAAGCGGGGGTTGGCAAACTTTTTCTGTAACCAGCCAATGGTAAATATTTTAAGCTTTGCTGGCTGGAAACAGTCCGGGATTCTTAGATGTTTTTGCAAATAATCTTTTAAAAAGGTGTAAAAGCCATTCTTAGCTCACAGGCCATGCATAAACAAGCCACGGACCTGACCATAGCTTGCCAACTGCTGTGAAACTCAAGGAAACAGGATTAAGAGCACAGGTGAAGATATTAGCTTTGAAAAAGAAAAGGGATACATCATTCTCAGAGATGGAAAGTGAGAAAACATGAAATATAAAGAACAGACAAGTGAGAGTTCACATCGCTGGCACCGGCCTCCTAGGGAGGGAGAGGTGAGGTCTGCAGTCAGGTGTTAAACACTTGCAGGGTGGGAAAGTTTTGAAAGAACTGAGTGGCTAATCAAATAGAGATGAACAAGAAAAATGATAAGCGACACAGAATTCAGCTAAAGTTGGACAACATGAATCTGTGCTGTGTGCTAGAAGACTAGGGAAACATGGGAGAGGGTAGATCCTGAGAGTTATAGCTTGAGTGATGCTGCACAAAATCCTGAAGATGGTTGGCCTGGCATACTAGTTTAGAATAATAATTACATATTCCTCATAACATTTTTTGACAAAATTACTTCTAGAAACAACAAAGAAATATGAACTAATTTGTGAATGATAATATCAAAAATGAGCATTTATTACAGGCCTAAGCTATTTATTTATTAATGGCTAAGCTACACTCATTATCTCATATAATCATGTGATATATCTCTGATTTACAGATGAAGAAACTGAACCTTAGAGAAGTTAAGAAACTTACCCAAAGGCATACAAAGCTCTTAAGTGACAGAGCCAGATGAACCAAGTCTGATTGATATCCAGTGCATGCTCTTATCATGATAGGGTGCTCACTTATGAATTGATAACAACATGGAAGGAGGTCTCTAGTGAAAACTCCTGTCCTCACCCTGTGTTGTTCAGCATTTTTATATTGTTTTAGATGAGGACATAGATAGTGTACTCATCAAATTTTCTGGTAATGTAGAATCAGGAAGAATAAGGAATACATTAGATAACAGAGTGAAAATCCAAGACTATCTCCAATTGGAATGGTTCACCAAAGAAGAAATGTAATAGCAATGAAAATATAATCCTTTACTTAGGTCCAGAAACAACTGCTCAAGTGCATTGTCTTAGCTGGTGGCGTGTACAGGGAGAAAAAAATGCTTAGAGGTTTTAGTCACCTCATTTTGAGGACTGTTGTAAATTGCAGCTTGACCCGAGGAAAATAAAATAGGGAGGCTATTCAAGACTACTTCATCTGAGGAACAATTTAAAGAAACTCATAGTCTTAGAGGAAAACTAACCTGATGGTGATGGTCTGGGAATAGAAAGCAATGTCTTCAAGTATTTTGAATGTTTTCATATAGAAGATAAGTTTGACTTGTGAGACCTCTGTGGTCAGAACTAGGAGCAACAAGTAGGGATTACAGGGAGCCAGAGTTTGACTTCAGTATGAGAAATAACTCCTCCAAATTAAGCCTATTCAAATTAGTAGTGGATTGCATTGGGAATTAATGCATCCGCTAATTCTGGACGTGTTTTAATCTGATACTAAGCTACCGGTTATTAGAACTTTTTCTAGGTGACCTCTGAAGTCCCTGCCAACACTTAAGTTTTTGCCTCTGAATATATCAAATGAATAAAGCATTTCTACAGTATTTTTTCAAAAAATTAAACTTAGCTTTCTTCTGTATTGTGTTTGCAACCTGATTTAGTACAGTGTTACATATATGGTGGTATATATTACAGAACTTCTGTTTTGAATCTAAGCTGTACAAATCTAATTTTTTACTTAGAATGTCACAAGATGTTTAACAAACCAAGTTAGGCTTTGAGTATTCCTTTGAAAAGGATGTATACTTTACTTGTGTATCATTCTTGCCAAAGACTATATTGAATTTGTACCATATTCCTGTCAATATTTCTGCCACACCCCATGGTATAATTTTTAGTAAATTTACTAAATACTGATGGTGTTTTCTGTAAAGTGGTTTTTTTCAAGAAGTGCCTGGAAAAGCTCACTCGTCTTTTAACAGATCGGATTTTAACAGCCCAAATGAAGTTGTTTAAGAGGGATGTAATCTATTGACTTTCTGAGACCATTATAAGTAATTCTTAAAGTTAGTTCTGTGATCTGCCTTATGTTTTTGTCCTGTTTTTGTATACATATATCCAAAGTTTTAATTTTTCAGCATTATTAATAGAAAGTTAACTGAATATATGTTTGAAAACCTCTAGTTTGCTTTTTTAAAGGTGTTAAAAAAACATTATCTTACTATTGGTTACCATCACTAAGTCTTTCTGACATTCATGAACAAGTTGAAGCAAAAAAGTAGGAAACCTTTTTATTTTCAGTTTTAATCCTTTAAAGTTTACCTAATAATCAGTGGGTATTGTACTCATTGAAAAGGAATACTTTTTTTATTTTTTAGGTGTAATCCCTTTTCATGGATTTTCAATGTATGGTAAGTTGGGCTTTAAAATAGTCATTGCTTTTATTACACTTTAGAAAATTAAACATAAAGATCACACTTTATATTACAGCACCCACACTCTTAATAAGTTATTATGAATATTTTTAAACCTTGAGTTTAGTATTTGTCTATATGTCCAATTTTAAAAAATCAAAAATAGAGGGTTATCAATAATTCTTAGGTGATGACTGCTTGACAAATTAGAACATACAGTGGAAATCATTCTGTGGTTAACCATTTTCTAATCCCATGGAAACTAGAGATATACATTAATATTTAGTTCTAGAAGGTGTTGAAATCAGGTTGCTTAAATTTCTGAGCTAATTCTCATGAGAACCTTTTAAAAAAATAATAGATCAGAAAAAAATCCAAAGGGAGGGACAACACTAAGTTAGAGCTCATAATTTCTCCAGGCTACTGGTATGCTCAGCAACAATTCCATTGGTCATCCTGAGGTACACGTGGAACATGCATGTGCAGGCTTGAGAGCTTTGAGTGCCTTTTGGGGGCCACACATGTCGTTGAATGAGGAACACAAGAAGCTCAAAGAAGATTAGAATGCCCCACACCTTAATGTCACTTAATATTTAAATTTTCATGTATTACACATAACCTTGTTAAAGACTGTCCTCATTTCTACCTCCTATCTTTAGAATAAACAGAAGGATTTTAATGTCTTGTTATCTGTGTAACAAGAATCAGCAATAAATTAACACTTTTCTTTGTAAAAAGCATCTCAGTGTTCAACATCAGAACATTATAAGGAGCAATGTATTTTAATCATAAAATAAGTTTTAAAAATTAGTTTTGAAATGGGAAGATATGCTATTTTAAAAATTTTATATATATAATATACATTATATACAAGTGGTTATTTTTACGTGTATTTAGACATTTGCTCCCCTGAAAGTGATTTGTTTCTCTTTTGCCCTTCAGAAAAAGTAAAATTTCTCACTTGCAGTGCTGGTTTTTGATAATTTATTTATCAGTAATACTTACACCTCTCTTTATCTCATATTATTGAACTTTTGTGTTTGTAAGCATTTAAAATATTTTACCATTTTTTTCTTTCACTTTATCAAAAAGAAGAGAGCTAAACTGACCTACTGGTTTCCCCTCTTGCTTAATGCCTACTGCCCTCGGGGCATTGCTGACAGATTATAGAGCCCCAGAACTTCTCACTTGTCTAATTTCTGTTGTTTAAAATATACCCCATAACTAAGGCATTTTTAATTAAAATTAATATTCAGATAATGCTGTTTTATGTATCTGCATTATAAATATGTTTATGCTGCCTAAAATTCTTGAGTCTTGAAAAGATGGAAAGCATGACCATGTTTGTGAGTGTAGAATAATCATGTGGTCAGTTCAGTCTCTGAGATTAGGACTTTAAGACATACAGCTGGGGGATGTCTGGTAGAGTTGACCCACCCATGCTTAATTGCCAAGAACTGGGCACAAAAGAAAACTTAATTCGCCATTTATTAGAAAAATAAATCCTCTGCCTGAGGATTGTTTTAAGTCAGTTAAAACTGTCTTGATACATATGGGGATATGCCAATGTAGACCAATAATGTATAGCTTTTACTCAGAATTTTTATTTTCAAATTGAACTAATTGAAGACCATGATTCTAAAAGCTAGTCATAAATCTTCGTATATTTACTTACCTGACTTCCAAAATTAAAAATTTTGAGAAGTGGCCTGAATCCTTTGTGGGACAAAGTAAAAACGGGTTGCCTGATTATCGCTTTTGTGTTACTTCAGTTAAAAAAGAAAGACTTGACTCTATTTTTAAATGTTTCTTTGAATTTTTAATATCCCTATATAATTACATTATGTCATTCTTAGTCTACTGTTGAAATTATAATAGTTTATAATTTACTCCTTTATAATATTTAATGACTGAACTTTTTTAATGTGCAAATATCCCCTTTTCTTTTTTTTTCAAATATTCCCTTTTCTAAGTGAACAAAACAATGCATGTATAAGTTTAAACTTGTTTGTGAATGAATATGATTGCTGTAAAATATTGATTTATTCTTTTATATTTCATGAACTTATTTTAAAACTTTTAGTAGTTCTGCAGTATTATCAATTAAAGTTTTCCTTTCAGTTGCACCGCTTTGTTTTCTATACCACGAACCTTCCAAACTGTATCAGATATTTCGTGAGATGTATGTGCGTTTTTTCTTCAGACTCCATTCCATCTCTTCTCATCCTTCTGTAAGTATGTAAATAATTGGATCAAATTAGACTCTAATCTGTTCTTTTTTTCTCTTAAGAAAAAGTCTCCTACTGGAATTATAAAGTGACAGATTTTATGTCAAGCAACATGTTTCTATAGAATAAATGAAAGAGAAAAAGAAATTGATATTTTTGGCAAAAATTAGGAAAAAGTCTCTTGTCAACTACATTTAAATTATCTTTTATAACACCAACGTGTCACGGGTTCTGATTCCCATACCGGCCAGATGCAAAAATTTTTTAAAAAGTAAAAATAAATTAATTTACTTTTTGTATACTAAAAGAAAAATCATAGGACATCTGTATTATTTTCCTTGACAAAGATGCCTATCTTCTTTGCTGATTTCCTCATCTATGAAAAGACGTTAATAGAATATCATTTGTAGTGCTGTAGAGAAGTCTGTAAAGCACCCAGGGTAGTTAGTACTTGCCTCATAGCAGGTATTCAGTAACTAATGGCTACTGTTGTTATAATTATCATCATCATCCCTTTGTTAATGAAAATCAAACATTTATTTGTCACTTGTTTCTCAGTTTCATGTGTGGCTAAGTGTCAGTTATCATACTAGATATTTTCTTTGTATTTATTCAATACAGTACTTCTTTGGCCTCAATATGAGAGTCAAGGAAAAGCATATTGGGAGATGAACATTTTTATCTGGTTTTTTTGGTGGGGGAGGGCTGCTCCTTTGTCATATCTTTTTTTTTTTTTTTTTTTTTCCTTCCCCAAGCCTGGAGAAAAAGCAGTGATTATTTTATTTCTGTTCTGCTTTCCCCACCTTTAGGCCTACTTTGGTCTACTTGTGGGTAACATGACTGCCTCTCCAGGAGAAATATTCAATTGGAATGTATCTCAGGGTGACTCAATTTCCCCAAAGAGGAGATATGTTACTGCTACCAAATTAAAAAGCTGTCTTTTCCCCCTCCAGTTTAAGCTCATTCCTATTTAAGCCTGTTCCTATTCCACCTTCCTCTGTCTTCCAGTTTTGCTTTTATACATTGCCAGTAAAGGTAGGCAAGTAGCAAAATTCCAGGTTGTTACGATAAACAAAGCGCCACCAATTATCTTGGGTGTCTTCTCTCTAAGAG
>NW_007729670.1:52299-57194 GCF_000696425.1 Galeopterus variegatus
ACAATGCATGATCTTTTCTGTTCTTTTACTTTTAACATATTGATTATCAATATCTTTAATTTTCAAGTAAGTTTGAAAAGTATAGTTAGGTCTTCTTATGGGGCAGTCTTTCTTTTAATTGGTATATTTTTACCATTTATATTTAATGTAATTGATATTATTGTATTGAAATCTACTATCTTGCTAGAATTTTCTGTTTGTTCCATGTGCTCTTTATTCTTTTTCTCTCTTTTACTGCCTACCTTTGAATTGAGCATTTTTCTTATTCCCTCTTATCTCTACTATTGGATTATTATTTATACTGTCTTTTTAAACATGTTTTTGATAGGCACCATAGGGTTTACAATATACATCTTTAATCACATTCTACCCTCAAATAAACTCTAGGCCTGGATGGCTTCACTGGCAAATCTAACAAACTTATCAGGAAGAAATAATATCAATCCTTGTTTGTCTGGCTGCTACAAGATCTTTGTTTTTAGATCTTAGCCATCTGATTAGGATGTGCCCAGGCATGAATTTCTTTGGGTTTATCCTGTTTGGGGTTTGCTGAGCTTCTTGAATCTGTAGGTTTATGTCTTTTGCCAAACTTGGGAAGTTCTCAGCCATTATTTCTTCAAATATTCTGTCTGTGTCATACTCATTCTCCTTTTCTTCTGGGATTTCAGTGATACAAATATTAAAACTTTTGGGATTGTTCCACAAATCCCTGAAGCTCTCTTCATTTTTTCCCCCAACCCTTTTTTCTCTGTGGTTCAGACTGGGCATTTTCTCAAATTCACTGGCTGCTTTCTTGGGTCATTTTTATTTCACTATTGAATCCATCCATTGAGGCGTTTTTTGTTTTTTGGGGCTTATTGTATTTTTTTAGTTCTACAATAATTTACTTTTGGTTCTTCCTCATACAAAATTCATCAAGCTGTATATTAATAAGGGCAAATTCTATTATGCATAAATTATAGCTCAATAAACTTTATTTTTGAAAAACTGATTGATGCCATGCTATCTATTCATGGGTGTGTAGAGGGAGATGTGTGATGTTATTTTTCTAATAAGACCCTGAGAATTTGAGTAAAATAAAACTAGTTGAAGTTAACAATTTGGACTTAAAAGCCAAATGCACTTTTAAGTCTTAAAATATCTAGCAACCAAAAGTTTCTTCTGCATCTCTAAAGAGATATTCTAAAACCAATCAAAAAGCTTAATTTGTCAATACTACTGCTAAATATACTTTGTTATATTAGAATAATGGTTATCCAGTATTGAGGAATTTCTGAAACTTGGAGATCTTTTTTAGTCTTAAGAGAATTATACAGTGACACCAACCAAGGCAATCTCTGGGTCCCTTTTTCTCTTTTAAAAGGATAACACAGATATTTATCAAAAAACAATTCCAGCAAAAATTTGGGTAGCACCTCACAGGGGCAGTCAAGTGATTTTTTAGATGCTAATAGATAATACAGAAGTGTGAGAGAATAGTTTGTCTCTTAAGGCACCAGAGTCAGAGAGTTTATTTCCTGATTTCAGAGATAAACTGTTATTGTAACATAATCTATTTATAAGTAGTGAGATCTCATACATTTTAGGGCCTTTTTAATTTTTTTAGCAAAATGGAATTTAATTGAATTTTCTGGTCAATCTTTAAGAATGCTGATAACCTCCTCACTAAAATGAAAGGTTTGAAATCAGAAATCTATTTATAAGTTCTCTCATAGCTTTAAAACTATTTTTTGCCCTTCAAAACTTCTACCCATTGTTTTATTTTATTCGTCCTATTTGAAATGTAGAAATATAATTTATTGTATTGAAAACATATGAAGCCATTGAACACTCAATTTTGAATAAAAATTCAAATTATCATGGCTTGCCTGGCATTGTTAAGACTATTAGAAGATCAGCTCATTGATAGTTACTACACACTCTGAAAAACAGAATGTAGAACTGGGTTTTATAAAGGCTGAACTGTAACATACAGGAGGGCCCAGCCTATATAATTCTTCCTGTTAATACTTTAAGACCACTAATGGAGGAATCGGGGTTTCTTACCACTGCACTTCTGTGGCTTTTAAGATAGTACTTGAGTTTTAAATACCCAAGTATTTTTTAAGACTCATGAGGGAATTACCTTAACAATAAAATTAGTTGGGCTCTTCTGATATTGCCTTTTTGTAAGAAAAAATTTCAGTGATAAAATTAATTATCATTTTTCTTTGCTTATAGACTTCGCATATCATTTAAGTGGATGGTTCGAGCTTTCTCTGGATACTTAGCTACAGATCAACTCTTGCTTTTGTGGGATAGAATCCTTGGATACAACTCTCTGGAAATTCTTGCTGGTAAGAGTAAGTGCTTGTTTGTAAAATACATTCTGTGTGTACAGTAAGGCTCCTGTCTTTTCTAACATTCACCACCTGTAATTAGAGTTCAAGTCTACAGTTATTTGTCATTTCTAATTCAGGAACATTTAATAGATTTATCTGGCTTAAAAGACAAGTACTGAGGCTCTGCAATCTTGATATTCTGTCCTACTGCCCAACACCAGCCTATTCCTAGTCGTCTTGATTCCCAGGAAAGCCCATTTTCCCCTCCCCTTCTCTCTCCTCTTTTAGTCCAACCAGGGTTTACTATCTCTTAGCACCTGTGAGGTCTATGAAGTCTATGTCTTGATTCCCAGGAAAGCCCATTTTCCCCTCCCCTTCTCGCTCCTCTTTTAGTCCAACCAGGGTTTACTATCTCTTAGCACCTGTGAGGTCTATGAAGTCTATACTTCTGATCTACTGTGGACTCCCCTGGCTGTCTTAGCATTCTGTTCTGTGCCCCTTCTTAGCTACTACATAAAATCCAAACAGACTGAGACTCCCTGCATAGCTGAAATCTCAGTTCTTCCAGACCTCAGTTTATACTGAATTCAAAACCTTTTCCTTTTCCCTAACAGACTGACTTCTTCCCTGCTGGCTGAGTTTCTCCTTTAACGTATTCTCCTAAGACAAAAAATATTTCATCTTTTTTTTTCAGAAAGCCACAGATGCATCTCTTATTTAATAATTAAGCAGTTCTTACAACAGATATATGCCCAGGGCAATTGTGTGATAACACACAGGGCACATAGTTCTTATTAATTATATTATTTTGCTTGTCTTTTGCACAATAGACTATTATTTTTATCATGGGATTATCAAAGAATTCAAATAATAATTATGAGGTTTTTTTACAACCATAGGTGGAGATTAGAAAAGTTGGCAGAGTGTTCCCTTGCTGTGAGGTCTATAGTAATTGGGTGGCATTTCAAAAGGGAAAATTAGAGTAATACTTGTAATAAAGTACCATGAAGATAAATGTCACCCCTGGCATAATCAGAGATGTCACTGATGTTTTTAACAACTCCTGGTACCCTTCTCTCTTTATTTTTGTAAGCCCCTACAAGTATGGGTTAGGAAAGAATGGCTTGCCCTCATCTCTTTTGGCTGAATGATATGTATAATTTAGATAAAGGAATCCTAAAGGGCATCAGGTATAACTTCTTTTAAACATTTCTGACAAGCAGTCCTTATACTCTGAACACTTTAGTGTTGAGTAATCCCTGTCTTATCAGGTGGCCCATTTCAGTTTGGATAATATTGCTTGTTAAAATGCACTCCTGTTAAACCAAGGTCATTATCATGTTTTTTCAGCACTTGTATCCCTATCTCTCCCCAAAGTCTTCTATTTTCCAGGGTCAGTAGCCTTCTTTTCTGCCACTGTTTCTCAAGTGACAGGATTTTAGACTTCTTACCAAATAACTCTCCTCTGAATATGCCAGAAATTTTGAAGAGTGTTGTATGTAACAATTTGTATTACTTCAAAAAGAAGTTAGATTTTGGTGATGGGCCATAATAATCAACCACATTGTATATCGACAAAATAAAAATTAAAAAAATAAATAAATTAAATAAATAAATAAATAATAAAAAAAACCAAAAAGAAGTTAGAGCATATTAAATAAGGGAACTCAGTAAAAGTAAGTACTTTCTAATCATTAGAACTTTCCAAAAGTAGAATGGGCTCTTTAACTGTCACCTGAAGGGTAAAGAGGTTTTATACCATGAAGAAATGTTGAAATAGAAAACCTTCAAGGCCTCTTCCAATTTAAATTCTGTCATTCTGTGCCTTATCACACCTAAGCAAACTGAAGGAAAAGAGGAATAAATGTATGTTGAATACTGTATATGCTCTAAGTCAGGCACTCTTCTGTGAGTTCATTATATTAATTAAAAAGTTACTGATGAATAGGTAGAAATGTAATCCACACTGTTGCAACCACCTACTTTTCCTGAGTGCTTTTTAAAAATCAGTAGGGAAGAACTGTAGAACATTTAGAAATGAAATTAGACAGATGGGAGCCCCCTACCATGGAATCCAAGTAAAGTGTAAGTAATCTCATATAGATGTATGCAAATTAGTCTTGATTATTCCACACATTTTTGGTATGAGTATTTGGGGACCACCTTTTTTGATCAAGTGAGTTATTATACAGTCTTTAGATATATTTTATTAAATATCACTGACTTTAACTGTGACTTAATTAGAGCCTACTGAAGATCTGTTTAAAGCAAAAGATGTCTTAATTGTTCCTGATAGAGTTGCTTAGAATTAATGTAATGAGGATAGTTTAAAAGACCAAAAGTAAGTATTAGAGTTTCTACATTTCATAATGAAGCATGATTTCAGTTAAAAATATCCCGTAGTATAGATCTTTTCTCCTTGGCAAACAAACCTGTTCTGCGGAAGGGCTGGGCAAACCAAACATGAAGCAGACAGAAAGGAACTTCTGTGATGTGACACCAAGATAAATAAAGGTTGTGAGCGCATAAGCATTTTGGATGCTGAGGTCAATTAGTGAACTGCTCTTTTTTTCC
>NW_007729670.1:57557-58473 GCF_000696425.1 Galeopterus variegatus
CCTCCTCTTATCTACCTTTGGAAAAACAGTTTCCCATTATGTAAAACTCTTTCCTGCTACAGCAGAAAATTTGGCTATCGTGTCAAGCTTTCAGCAACTGTTCAATTATACACAAAAAGGAGGTAGTGATTATATTGCTTAGCTTCTAAAATGTCTCCACTGTACAAAATATGATTCCAGATATTAGGAAGCTGTAAAGACTTGCTGGTTCACAGAAATGATTTTCTTTGATATTCTTGTAAATGTGAAGCTTAGTGACTATAAAGTACTTAAGTTTTCTCCTTTTACTTAAAGAGTAAATTCTTTGTCCCAGATCTCTGCGTCCCATGTTACATATTGAATAATCTCAACTGACTTGACTTCTTAAATTTTGTTCTACCACCACCACTTTTTTCCTTCTGAATTTTCCTCTCTGACTAGTTCTTATGCTTTTTTTGCCAGACTGTCCAAAATCTTTTTGCTACTAGTAAAGTCCCTGTACTTCCCAGTCACTGGTTGCACTCTGCCTCCTGCTGGGGAAATTAAGAGGCTTAGCTTCTGACTTCTACTCCTCAGGCACAACCACCTACCCTGCCAAAGCCCAGAACTACCGTAGCAATGTCCTTCATGCCATCTCTGGAGAACCATTCTGGGAGACAGCAGGGCAGATGATTCTTAGGAAAGCACACTGATTTTCATATCAGGGATGAGTCATTACTGCTTACCTTCAATCTTAATAGCATCATCACGTAGTGGTTTGATGCACAGGCTCCAGAGCCGGGGTCGAGTATTGGCTCTACTATTTTCTACCCATGTGACTCGGAACATATCATCCAGCTCACTATGCCTCAGTTTCTACATTAGTAAAATGGAGCGGATAGAGTTGGTGTGACAGTCAACTGCTGCTGTTGTTATTATTATTATTCCCATAGTAAAA
>NW_007729670.1:59044-60737 GCF_000696425.1 Galeopterus variegatus
TTATATGTTAGCACTAATCTTTTTTCATATGCATATGTTTAATGGAAACAATAATCCAAATATTGTTTTCTACTTGATGTATATTATTGACCTTCAAGTTGTCCTATAATTATTTTTTTTCAAAGTCTCAATTTATTTTCCTTGTGGCCAACATTAATATAAATATCAGAATCAATCCCACAGCAGCCCTCCCCACAGATATATCCATTTCTGGCATTCTAAGAAAGTCAATGCTGAGTTTTAAAATATAAATATAACAAAATATTGTCAAAATATTTTTTAAGAAAAGAATTTATTGCCATTTTTCTGTCAGGGCACCTCCTTGGTACATATGAAACATGATCTGACATATTTAAAAATTCAGTCTCCATATAACTTTTCAGAAATCTTTTCATTGCAGTAAGAAATACCTGCATCAAAATAGACTTTAATTTATAAGACAGTCATTAGATCTTCATGCCATTTTTAAACTGTTATAATTTAAGTTGTAGGTATGAAAGAAACAATTTATAAAATGGCTTTTTTTAAGACCACTGAATTTTCCTTTTTCTGAGAACTATGAGATTCAGTTTGTCCAGCCATCAGGCACTTTTCTCTAGAGCACACAATTTCCATTCATCCCAAAACCTTAACTCGGAATGTGGAGGTGCAGTCATGGAAAGCATTAGTTCTGAGCATTCGTAGTGAGTTGTGGGCATAGCAGTAACTTTGCCAAGCTGATGAGTGGGCCAGCAATTGAAATAGTGTGCATTCTTTTCCAGTCCTGGCAGCTGCCGTGTTTGCTTTCCGAGCAGTGAACCTGATGGAGGTGACATCACTGGCTGCAGCTGAAGTAAGGATAAGTTTCACTTAGATGGGATGGAAATAGTTTCTGAGAGACTGCCAGGCTCAGTCACTTTGTGTCTGATGCATAGAATGCACGTTACCCGTAGCCGAATTTTTTAACTTGAGTAAAACTCGTAAGTTCTGTTTTTACCCAAGTAATATGAAATATTCAGTTTCTTTAATTACTTGAAAACAATCTTCTTATGAAAGAGTCATAGAGAAAATTATTATAGGAAACCATTATAACCATTATGGGGAAATCAGACACCTAGTAATTTTAATAGAAACTATTGGGGCTTATGTTGCATTTTCTTATTATTGTTTGTGTCCGTGCATTATGGTCATAGAACAAAGAAAAACTAGTTGAGAGAGTTAAAGAGCATGTGTTTGGATGATAAAGTAAAGATACATAGGCTTTTTTGGTTATTTTTTATTGTGAGTTAATTATTTAAAGCTGATTTCTTTTCCATAGTATAATTTTTATCTGAAATGTGGTTCAATTAAATAGTACTTACCATATTACTCTATTTGTTCTCTCTCACAGAAATATAAATTTTATCCTTAAAATAGCTGCCTACATTCTTTGTCTAAAGGGAAGAGGATGTTTATGTGTCTTGCAACTGAATAAACATTAGTTCCATCTCAAAATGACTTCCTGTAGTCCGTTACTCCTTTCACTAGAATAAAGGGACTAGGATTCATAATGTACGTTTATTTATAGAAGCAACTTGAAATGTTAGACCTCTTATAAACTCATGCTACCTTGTATATTTGAAGAAGGCTCAAGACTAAAGTCCGGGTTATTTTCTACTTCATGTTTTAGCATATTGAGCATGGGCTAACACTAAGATATTCAGAAAAGAGAAAG